>NW_024723541.1:4129638-4172138 GCF_018991925.1 Homarus americanus
TAGAAGTTACGTATTGCCAGGGTGACGACAGGTAAGATACAGGTACATTCCTCACGTGTTACCCGGCTATGAAAATACTTTTACAGGTTTGTCTTCATACATAAATGAGGCACAAAAAATATCGGGACACCCAGGTTAGACGCCCTCAGCTTATTTTACTTTGTTTAAACACCCGAACGTTAATCTAACTCCATCTAACCCAACCTAACCAGCCTATAACCAATTCTCTCCATATAGCGTTAGTTAGTGTTTAATCTCAGGTGAGACAAAATATCCCTCTCCCTCCCTCTGCGTGACCCTTTCACCCCTGTGAGCCCCTTCCCCGCGTGACCTCCTCCCACCCTTCCCCAGACCCCCTCCCCCACTCCAATGATGTGGTCCCTCTCGTAGGACCTTCCCTACCTGGACCAGTCACCCTGAAGAACGACTTTAATGACTGAATGACTGACTGACTGACTGACTGACTAACTGAATGATTGACCGACTGATTGAAGGATGACAAGGATGCAGTGCCAGATTAACTACCTGATTGAAGGATTACTGAACCACCCACACCCCTAACTCCCCCATGAGAGCTGCACCACAACCTTAGACTCCAGAGAAGACAAAAAGTACTGCTATAACGGCAACAAACCTCAAGAGGGAAGTACAGGTTGCAGATGTATCGAGGCACATGACGATACAGGAGTACTCCTCCCGTTCACTCAAGATGGTGGGTGTGTGTAAAATGATGCTGGCGTTCCATATGGCACTTCAGAACCGTCTCTCCTTTATCTCTTTCTTTCTTCTTTCTCTCTCTCTCTGTTTTCCATATGGCCCCAGGAGCACACACACACGCTCCCTCTCTCTCTCTAGGAAGAACAGATGTGGAAGCAGCAACCCAACAACCACATACATACCTAAAGAACCAAGAGTCTTTCAATAGCACACCCAAAGACCCCCACAATACCAACACCCATCCCTCAGCGTACTAGCATTGACCTGAGAGACATCTTGTCTAGAGCTGACCATCCCCCCTCTCACAGGCCACTTCACCCACCGTCCGTGACCACCACCAACTACCAGACATCATGAAAAACCATAAAAGTAATGACCCAGAAAACCACACGACCATTACAGACAAGCCACCATACCGAATACCACACGGTTAACTCCACCAACCACTTACCCATCCACCGTACATACCCATCTAGAAACCCATCCACCTATACCTACCTATATCTAACTACACCTGCCCATTCACCTACCCATCTACCCATCTATCTCAGCTAAGGAACCCAGAACCAAACTTTGTGTATCATCCGGTCTCTAAAATTACTACGGTTGCGTGGAAACATCATGGTCCAACTGCGGTTCTGCGGTTCGTGTCTTATTTTATTTAGGTCTAGTTGCGGTTCTTGTTGCGGTTCATATGTCATTTCTAATGTTCTGACTGCGGTTCTAACTCGGTTCATGTGTTATTTTTAATGCTAAATTCACAGATTTAGTAGATTAAGATTAATTTAACCAACGTTTCATTAAAGCAGGTTAGTTAAGCTTAATTTAGGTTAGGACAGGTTAAATGTAAGGTTAGATTAGGTTAAAGAAGTTGCTAGATTTGATTGAAGCTATTTCTACTTTGCAATTATCATATTATCAGCTTAGACCATTAATCACATGGCTTATTAACAAGCCATGGTCATGTTAAATTATATTATATTAAGTTAAATTTAGTTCTGTCCACGTGATACAATATAGATCATTACATCTCTGGATAGGCGAGGTTTTTAACGAGTCCACACACCTGGTAACAACACCCATTTATTCATGTTCACAGACATTTAACACTGTATTACCTGTAGCAATTTCTCCACTCCGTCTACCGGCCCATGAGGTAGTGGACTTAGCACCGACACCCCCCTACTTCCCCTCCTCCGTCACACCCGTCACACTGTCATATTACTACTGTCTGCAACGTCTCTCTCTCTCTCTCTCTCTCTCTCTCCCCCCCCCCCCCTCTCTCTCTCACCAATTGTTTTCCTAATTTAATTCCTTGTGTCTTTGTCCACTTCCCCTCACACACCCTCTATCTGTGAGAGAGATGGGGGCAGGTAAAGAAAGTGTCATACTGCTGTCACTCTCCCTCATCCTCTCCCCTTAACCCCCTCATCCCCTCTCATCTTTTCCCTCAATCTCCTTATCAAGACACCCAGAGACTCTCCCTCCCTGCTGTCGCACCAGGAGACTTCACCGACAGAGAGAATAGTCCGCCTTGCCTGGCATCCGGAGGTGTTGAGGAGGGAGAGGAGGAGAGCAAGCAAAATATGAAGATAAGGGAAGAACGGAAAACGGAATAAGACGAGGGAGAAAGAGTGTGTAAGAGAAGGGTGAGGGAGGAGGGAGAGATGAGGAGAAAGAGGTAAGAGAAGGGTGAGGGAGTGAGAGAGATGAGAACTCCTAAGATGTTACTCGTATTCTCTCTCATCTCTCGCCATCCCAGTGACAAACAAGGATTCAGCATTAAGAGAACTCAGGTCAGATCACAAGGATACTAAACCTGTGAGCGTCAACACGTGGAGCGTCAGCACATAAGGTACAAAAAAAAAAAAAAAAAAAGCACGGAGGGCATCAACACGTGTTCAAAAGGAGTCAAAAAGGACACAAGAACAGGCGGTACGCAATATAGGTGTCAACACATGCAAAGAACCAAATTAAGGGCAGCGACAGGAAGGACATACCTCTGAAAAGCTGGAGACTGTCACCTATTTGTCACCCATAATGGCCCCCACCTAATCCCTCTCTCTCTCTCTTCTCTCTCTCTTCTTTCTCTCTCTCTCTCTCCTAACGTGTAAGCACACGGTGTTAGGCGAGACGTCACACACTACCACCATCCCAGAGAGACAGACAGAGAGACAGAGAGAGAGACAGAGAGACAGATAGAGAGACAGACAGATGGCTACACAGTGAAATGGAGACGAGCCAAGACGCCTCAACACACCCTCCAGTGTCACTTAAAACTGAGCGATGGCTGAGGGGTGGGAAGGAGGAATGGAAGGAGGAGGTGAGGGTGAAAGAGGGAGGTGATGGGATGGGAGAGGATAACTCAGTGGTGCCTTCATAACTATACCCCATCCACCCACCCCTTCTCACCCCATTTCCACCCCTCTTCCTACCTTCCCCTCCCTTTCCTTGGCTTTTGCACTTGCCCCCCCCTCCCTTCGCAACATGGGTGAGGTGTGCTACATACCACTTCTACCCACGACACACACACACACACACACACACACACACACACACACACTCCACCTAAACCTTCAAACCCAGGTGAGTAAAAAGATCTACCTGCTAAATGATCTCATTACAAAAACTGCACACCGACAAACTTGATGCTTTGATTTGTCTAATGAGGTTCCATTATCCTCATTAACTGTTACATTTAATATGAGAACCTGTAATGATACTAGAAATGGGATACATTAATAATTGGTGGGACTGAAGGAGGGTTAGAAGAAGTTAGGGTTAGGCTAGGTGTGGAGGTTAGTTAAGGATGGGATAGGTTACGTTAGGTTAAGTTGGGATTGGGTCTACGAAGGAAGGTATTGGGGAGGATGGAGGTTTGGAAAAAAAAGTAGTAGTAGCAGTAGTAGTAGTAGTAGTAGTAGTAGTAGTAGTAGTGGTAGTAGTAGTAGTAGTAGTAGTAGTAGTAGTAGTAGTAGTAGTAGCAGTAGTAGTAGTAGTAGTAGTAGTAGTAGTAGTAGTAGTAGTAGTAAATAATATATCACTTTCATATTACTGCTTCTAAAAAATCAATGCACCCCCATCACCGCATCAATCGCTGGTCACTCATCCTCTCAGAGGATCGCCCCCACCCTTTAGCGAAAAATTATTACGCTTAAGAGGGCTGTGAAATCAGCGGTCACCTGTGTAATCAATTACAACATTCAGCCCCACCTGGTGCCTTAGGGAAGTTCATCTCCCATCTGTGTAGTGTGTGTGTGCGTTTTGACCTCCTCACACCATCTGATGCCATATAAGGCGACATTGCACGCTCTAAAACACACTCCACACCACACACACACACACACACACACACACACACACACACACACACAGAGGCCGCGTGTTTCATAGATATAATCGACGAAAAGGAAATTAATAAGAGGTGATGGTTTTCCACCACACATCCAACCACTGAACCACTCCAACCACACAGTCAACCACACAGTCACCCACACAGTCAATTGTTCAACCACGCAGTCAACCACTGAACCACTCAACCACACAGTCAACCACACACAATCAACCCATCAATCTTACACTCAAACCACCAACCACAGTCAACCACACAGTCACCCACACAGTCAATTGTCTAACCACGCAGTCAACCAACCAACCACAAAATAATTACTGAACTACACTGTCAACTACTCAAATGCAATCAACCAGTCAACCACAGCGTCAACCACACATCCGCCACTAAAACATCCATGTACGAGAGAGAGAGAGAGAAGAGAGAGAGAGAGAGAGAGAGAGAGAGAGAGAGAGAGAGAGAGAGAAAGGATTAACATACCGACACCTCTCCCTGACTTCCACCCTCTTAGTGGTCATGACATGGAGGCGTGAGACAGAGAGAGAGAGAGAGGGCATGGGTAGGGGTTGGGGGGTAGGTAGGGAGGGTAAGTGTGTGGGGTACAAAACCATTTAGTCCGGGCTAAAGCACAAATTAGCTCAAATTCTGTGACAGGCGGATATGATGTTTACTTTGCCCTGCTGACGTTATCACCCTGTGTATCGCGAGAGTTGGGGAGAGGGGTGGAGAGAGGAGGTGGGGTTGGTGGGGAGGTAGGGAGAGGGGGGTGAGGAGAGTTAAGGAGGATTGAGGGAAGTGGAGTAGGGGAGGTGGGTGAATGAGAGGAGGAGGATGTGGGGAGGAAAGGTAGGGTCCGCTGTTGACGTTAGCAAGCTATAGTACTACCTTCAGTCACTTAGGTAAAACATCTTAGTTCTTTTCTGATTGTAGATTGTGACTTATTTATTTTTTGAGTTTTTCGTTTGAGAGGATTGTGCTAGGGATTGTAAATTGGGATTGTGTGTAGGATTGTAAAGTAGGATTAAATTGGGATTGTAAAGTAGATTGTAAAGTGATTGTAAAGCAGGATTGCAAAGTAGGGATTAAAGGATAAAAGTAGGATTGTAACTGGGATTGTAAAAGTAGATTGTAAAGGGATTGTAAATGGGATTGTAAATTGGGATTGTAAATGGTGATTGTAAAAGGTAGGACGTAAATTGGGATTGGAAGTAGGATTGTAAAAGGATTGTAAAGCAGGATTGAAGAGATTGCAGATTGTCCAAGATGTATTGATGTGTCTCCAACCCACATTGCAACTGAAGTTATCTGATGATGATGATGATGATAGAGATAAGAGAGGAGGAAGGAAGGGAAGAAGAGAGGGGAGGGGAGAGGAGGAGGGGAGAAAGAGGAGGGGAAGAAGAAGAAGACGAAAAAGAAAAAGAAAGAGACGTTATCCTATCAGGAGACCATCTTGTGGCGGCAGCCCCTTCTGTGATGATGGTAACCCCACCCCATCCCCACCCCTAACCTCTACCCCACCCAACCCCATCCCCACCCCCCAACCCAACCCCACCCCACCCCACACCCCATCCCCACCCCTCAACCCCACCCCACCCCACTCCAACCTCAGCCCCACCCCACCCCACCCCACCCACCCCAACCCATCTTTATCTGACCTTCCAATGGACACAACACGATTCCCTGCCCAGTGGCACATCCTCAAGGACTAATAACTCCCTCTGAACTCCGGTCTGTGTCATCACCATCAAGGAGCCAATAAACAGACCTCCTGATGGTCCTGGTCTCTGATGAGCAGGGCTTCTGATTGGCTCTTCAGCGGGACCTCTGCCTGTTATCCACCAAAGAGTTCACAAAAGCAGAGAGAGATGAAGAGCCAACTACGACGTGAAGACCCAACCCAGACGAGGAGACCAGACCAAAGATGAAGACCCCAATCAGCGTAAGACCCAACCCAGACGGAAGAGTCAATTCCAGACGTGAAGACCCAACCCAGACGTGAAGAGTCAACCCAGACGCGAAGATCCAACCCAGACGTGAAGACCCAATGCAACTAGGTGGGGTTTTGAGGGGGGGACAAGTTCTGATACAGTACCTTGACGTTCCAGAGCGTGAGAAAGAAAGAAAGAAAAGAAAGAGAAAAAAGAAAGAAAGAAAGAAAGAAAGAAAGAAGACTAATATATACATGAAGATTTTTCCATTGTTGTATCTGACAGTACTGTAGTGAAAGGAGGGAATGAGGGTGGGAAAAAGAGAGGGAAATAAAGAGGAGATGGAAGAATCGATGTGAAAAGGTAAGGGAAGGTCTGGGGGGGTATGAGGAGAGAGACAAGAAGGCATAAGAGAGAGATGATAAAGTCAGCATGGTTCCAGGACTCTCTCTCTCAGACACACCAACCTCCACCTGCTGTGTCCTGTCCTCACAACACTCCTAACTTTCTTTATCTCTGACACAAGGCAAGTATTAATGGCCTCGTCAGAAATTATAGTTCTGGAGATAATCGCTGAGGGAGGGAGGAGGGAAGGAGGGAAGGGAGGGAGGGGAGATAGGGGAGGGGGAGGTAAGAGAAGGTAAAACTGCTGCGGACAGTCCAAGGCGGGAGGTGAAGGGAAACAGACGGCCATCACTGAATGCTAAAAGCTGATTACTGATAAGGATTAAAAAATATCCAGATTATCATTGGCAGCATATTTGGCCTGTCAAAGCACCTAGAGCGTTAAAAAGGTTGGTTGTGCTGTTTATGATTTCTTCCACGCCAAATTTCCTCCCTACCGTTTATCAAGAAGGATTATAGAAGAGATTAATGACTCGTGCCATTGTATAAGTGTGTCTTGTCGGTGTTCAACTACCGTGGAGAGCGTTGTCTAGTTAAACGATATCTTCCACAATTGACTCGAGTTTCTGTTTATTTATCACAGTCAGATAAACACACACACACACAACTACCATGATTAATAACTCCTAATTAGAAGCAGCGTTGAGAGTAAACTAAAAGGGGGAGAAAAAAACGTTTGTTGTCTACCGTTTGGACGCTTATCTACACGTGCTACACATCTTCCTTCTGTTTATCAAAATATATCAAGATTAACACCACTACACCTGACCTCACCCGACCCCACCCGACTCTGATCCTACCCCACCTGACCCCACCCCACCTGACCCCACCCCACTCCGACCCGATCTTACCCGACCCCACCCCACCCACACACAATATTACTCTGTTAAAATAATAAACAACTCCTGATTTATGTACTGTACAGCCCTGTAAATGTATTCAATGCATATTATATCATTATGTCTAAATTAAATGTAAGTCTGTATATTTTCAGCCACCAACTGCAACTCTATTAATAAACCGTTTATTATTATTATTATTATTATTACACACACTTAAAAAATCCCAGCAATATGAATTAGACCACAAGGAAGAAAACATAAATAAATAAACAAGAATCAGGTAACAAGAGACGGAAGGGAGACGAATGATGGTGAGAAGCAAGAAGAGGGGATGATTGAACTGCCGAGGTAATAATGAGGTCTGGGGGAGGAGGAAGAGGAAGGAGGGGGAGGAGGAGGGGAAGGGAAGGAGGAAGAGAGGGGAGGGAGAGGAGGGGAGGAGGAGGGGAAGGAAGGAAGGAGGAAGAGGAGGGGAGGAGAGGATCATGAATCACAGCTGAGAATGGTATGAATGAGGAGGAAGAAGAGGAGGAGGTGGAGGAGGAGGGAGCCCACCAGGAAGAGGAGGAGAGAGCAGGAGAAGCTTCTCCTTCAATGATCAGGAAGAGGAGGAGGAGGAGGAAGAGGAAAAGAGGAATGAGAAGGTGAATGCTGTGTCTGTGCTTGTGTGTGTGTGTCCGTGCAGTGTGTGTGTGTGTCTGTGTGCTGTGTGTGTATATGTGTGTGTGTGTGATACAGTGACCCACCTATGTAACACCTGCACATCGCCTCCCTGTAGTTAATTACACGTTATACCTGTTACATAAATGACCATGTAACATACCTCTCTCCTCACCTCAACTACTACCACTTGAGGCAGTTAAGACATCACAATCTGTCACACTTGAACATGTAACACAGACCACAACTACACTACAATCGAGTTGGTGTGTGGAGGAGGCACCTGTTGTCAAATTTGTCACCTTGCTTAATTGGTTACTAAGTTACTATTGATGTACAAACTTAAGAGAAAGAAAGAAAAGAAAGAAAGAAAGAAAGAAAGAAAAGAAAGAAAGAACACCAAAACAGGGATTCCCCTCTCCACTCCCTACACAAACCCACTGCCACCATCACACACCTCAACCTGTCACTGTCAGCATCCTCCTCCACTCATAATGCACTCTGATCTTCCAGGTGATAGCGGGGTCGCCTCCTGCTGCTAAGATGGATGAATGAGAGGGAGGGAAGGAGGTCAGTGAAGGTAAGGTGAGGGAAGGAAAAGAAGGCGAGATGGTTGAGGGGCAGGGGAGAAGGAAGGGAAATGTTGAGGGAAAGGGGGATGGGAAGGAAGGGGAGGTAGTAAGGGGAGGGAAGGAAGGGGAGGTAGTGAGGGAGGGGAAGGAAGAGTAGATGCAGAGAAATAGCAGAGACACGTCTACAGTGGAAAAGAATAAAGGAGAGGGAGATAGAGGGAAATAACAAGGCAACAGGAAAGAGTAAATTCCTGGAGAAAAAAGGGACGGAAAGGGGGTGGAAAAGGGGTGGAAAGGGAGGGTCGTGTTGAAGTGGTCAGAGGGATGATGGTAACAAGTGTACCTGCTGTTTCTTGGAGATGAACACCAGCTTGGAGGACGAGGTTCAAGATGATGACTTAAGCCCTTGAGTACAATAACCTAACCCCTTGAGTACAATAACCTAACCCCTTGAGTACAATAACTTAACCCCTTGAGTACAATAACCTAACCCCTCGAGTACAATAACTTAACCCCTTGAGTACGGGATCAGAGAAATAAAACACCCCTCACTCCATCTTTCCACACCATTTCCTCAAGCACAGTAGAGTCAATATGCAGTACAGTATATGCATGACAGTGAGTTCAACGTAACACAATGACAACACACACTTGACAATGTATCGTAAAAGACGCTAATTACTGCATTGTTACGGGTCGTGATATCATCGTTGCTATTGTATACATCGTCCAGGTCTCGTTGTTTCCTTAGCTATTTCAACATTTCCGTGATTTTTTGTTATTGTTTTTTTTTTTTGGTGAGGAGGGGGTGGGGTGTGGGGTGTGTGTGTGTGTGTGAGTGTATATGTGTGTGTGGGGTCTGTGTATGTGTGTGTGTGTGTGTGTATAGAGGGACATGTGTGTGTGTAGAGAGAGGTACATGTGTGTGTTGCGAGTGTGGCTACCTGGGAGGCCAATCTACAGGTGATCCATTCTTTACCTTCTTACAATAACTAAACTAACTTGGTGGTCTCATCCTCCCTGAACCCCCTCACAGCGCCTCCCAGTGCCCCTACAGCGCCTCTCAGTGCCCTCAGAGCCTCCAGTGCCCCTCACAGCGCCTCAGTGCCCCACAGCGCCTCCCAGTGCCCCCACAGCCTCTCAGTGCCCTGACAGCGCCTCCCAGTGCCCCACAGCGCCTCCTCCCAGTGCCCCCAAAGTGCTCCCCAGTGCCCCCAGCGCCTCCCAGTGCCCCTACAGCGACCAGCCACAGGTCTACAGAGGCAGGAAATAGCGTGAATATTAGCGCCAAGACAACCAACACACACACACACACACACACACACACACACACACACACACACACACACACCTATTCAACCAGAAGCTAGAGTGTATCAGCCTTCACTTATCAGACCGTAGACGAGATTCATTCATTTAATTAACCCACCCCAACCTAACCTAACCCACCCCAACCTAACCTAACCCACCCCAAACCTAACCTAACCCACCCCAACCTAACCTAACCTAACCTGGATAATTTAGGAACGAAACTAGACGAATAAAGATAAAAAAATTAATATCGTTCTAAATGAAATGCAAGTTATAATAAAACCCTTTACAGGTACTTTAAGCCATCATTAAGGGAGGTAGATTATAATCACCACAGGATTAGACACCTTAGCTTATTTTACCTGTAGACTAATTACCCTAACGCTACCTAGGGGGGGGGGTTAGGTTAGGTTGAGTTTGGGAATAATTTACCATCATTTTGTTAGTATCTTCTCCCATCCCCCTCTGCCCCTCTTCCGCCCCTCCTCCGCCCTCCACCCCCTCCTGACCACGGCTAACCCTCACTACCTGACCATCTCAGTCCCCCTCCCCCACGGTAATATACACTGACAGGTATTTCCACTTATTAATGTATATTGTATACCTGAAAGGAAGTGTTCTTGCACACACACACACACACACACACACACACACACACACACACACACACACACACACTCTATATGAGCTTTAACCTTCAACACAAGATATCTCCACCCCTCTCACTTCTCACACCCCACACACCTCCCCCACCCCTCACCCATCCCCCCCCTCCCCCCCTACCCATCCCACACCCCCTCACCCCCCCTCCCCTCACCTACCTCCTTCCCTCCATCTCTCGCCCCCTCACTTTGATCTCGCTAAGTAAATTCACAAACGGCGCTAAGCAAACTGAGGGTCAGGAAGATTACCTCATCACTCTTGGCCTCCTCTCTCCTGGCCTCCACACCCTCGGCCTCCTGCAGGTCTGGCCTCTTCAGTCTCACAGATTCTTACGCTGTTTCTCTTTACCTTATCTGGGGGAGAAAAAGACAGAGTTAACATAGAACTTATTAGAAGGAGAGAGAGATATACATACTAAACTCTCTCCTCTCTTTTCTCTCTCTCTCTCTCGCTCGCTCGCTCGCTCGCTCCACACACACACACACGTTCTATGGGTATATAATTAACCTGTCAGAGGGACCCATCAAAGGAGCCTCATGCCTCCCTATAAGGCCCACCATAGACTGTATATATGCCTGTATAGAGGGAGCTGCGGTAGTGCTTAGGGCTTACGATTGTGTTTACGTTCACAAGCTGTCACACAACGTTAGGGTATGGTGAACGTCCAATGAAATACTGGAGGGGTGTGGGGTGGGTAGGGGGTGAGGGGTGAGGGTAGTGGGGTGAGGTAGGGGTGTGAGTGGGGTGGTGGGTGAGGGGAGGGTGAGGCAGGGGTGAGGGTGAGGGGCAGTGGGGTGAGGGGTGAGGGGTGAGGGGTAGGCAGGGGTGAGGGGTAGTGGGGTGAGGGGTAGTGGGTGAGGGGTGAGGAGAAAAGTGAGGCAGTGCGGTGCAGTGGGTGGTGGGGTGAGGGCAGGGCAGTGGGGTGAGGGTAAGGAGGGGTGAGGGGTAGGTGAGGAATTAGTGGGGTGGGGAGGGGTGGGGGCTAAGGTGAGTGAGGAGGGAGTAGTGAGGTGAAGGAGTCAGTAGGGACTTGAGCTCACTGTGACGTCATCATTTTTTTACCCCGATGACGTGTGATAATGCTCCTTCCAGCCACAAATACCCGTTCAATCCACATCTACCCGTTTCATCCGCCTATATCCGTTCTATCCACATATACCCGTCCCATCCTCATATGCACATTCCATCACACGGTGAGGTCAGATGCCCATTCCATTGTTCGGTTACATGTGCTTATGTGTTAATTGGACGACGTAATTGGCTGATTATGGAAATAGGGATAGGATATACACCCCTCGTGTGTGTGTGTGTGTGTGTGTAAAATGGTACAGCATCTCTCTCTCTCTCTCTCTCTCTCTCTCTCTCTCTCCAAGGAAAGGTGGGAAGGGAAGAGATGGGAGGGGAGAGAGGATGATGAGGAGTCTGGGAGAGAGGGAGAGAAGATAATGGTGGGAGAGAGACCGAGAGAGAGAGAGAGAGTAGGAATGTAAGAGAGAGAAGGATGAAACGATAATGGATAGAAGAAAGGAAGGGAGGGAGGGAGGGAGAGGGAGGGAGGGGGTGTCCTGCCGGCGTTATTATTCTCTCAGCTATTTATCCGGCTAATACCCGTTGACGGTACAAAGACGCCGGCCTCTCTACCCCTGTCCCATCGCACGTGTCTCCTCCCGTCACATTTGGGGCCGCCCGTCCGTCCGTCACATTAGCCTTGTCCGTAACAGTAAACTTTATCTGGAAAGGAAGGTGAAGGAAGGGGAGAGAAAGGGGGAAGGAAGGGAAGGAAAGGACAGAGAAAGGGATGACGAACGAGGAGAGAAAGTAAGGGAAGAAAAAGGGAAGGAAAGAAGGGAAGGGAAATGGGAAGGGTGGTGGAAGGAATCATCACTACAAAGGCATTCCAGACAATTGACATTAAACTTGAGAGAGAGAGAGAGAGAGAGAGAATGAATTGAAACGCCAAGGATGATAAATAAAGAAGAGAGATAGAGTGAGATAATCGAAGAGAGAGAGAGAGAGAGAGAGAGAGAGAGAGAGAGAGAGCAAGGGGAGGGAGAGGAGGGGAGAGGAGGGGTGGCAGTGCTCCATCGTCTACACAATATACCGCCAATTACTGATTATAAACAAGAGATGAAGGCGTAGTGGACGGAGGAAGTGATACGCACAGGTAATATTTACTGCGTCTACCTGGGGCGGCTACTGAGTTACCTTACTAACCTCTGTCTGTCTGTCTGTCTCTACACACTTACAAAATACACCCAACTATCCTCACATTAGCTAGACACTTTACACTTACAAAACATACATACATATTAATAACCATAAAATCTTCTACACTTACACACTTATAAAACACATACAGTACCCACACACTTACACTTTATCCTCCAACAACCAACACTTATTCACACTTACAAAACATAACATATAATCACAACATCCCACTACAACCACCAACAGGTTATAAAATAATACAATAAATCATAAAATTTGTTGTTGAAAAATTGTTTCCCATAAATTTGGCTGAAATATCGTGACTTAACTTGAATTTGGTACATATAATCAACATAATTTTACTTTCCACACACACTCACTCACACACCCACACTCACACACACACTCACACACACACTCACACACACACACTCACACACACACACACACACACTCACACACACACACATGAAGGATGATAGTGGTATGTGATAAGCGAAAAGGTGATGATAGCCTTCTACTTATATTCTACTTCTACTTAATCTACTATTCCTTCTCCTCCTCCCTAAAACCTGACAGATACACACCGACAGCTACACCCCGACAGTTACACACCGACCACACCGACAGCTACACCCCGACAGCTACACACCGACGGATCCAAAGCTCCAACTCACATATATTTTCCCACAAATTTTAAATCTTAAGATCTTGAGGAAAGTCGAGTAATGTTTAAACCACCTGGGAGGAGGAGGAGAGGAGGAGGAGGAGGAGGAGGAGGAGGAGGATGGAAGAGAGGTGGAGTGAAGAAAGAGAGAGAGATAGAGAGAGAAACTCACCGCTCTACACACACACCCAACACTTCAATAAAACCGACTTCTCCTTGGACAATACAAGCGTTCCCCAGTCTTACAGCCCCAAGAGTGGTATAGCACCCTCTTGCCCTGCCACCCACCCCACCCCACCCCACCCACCCCACCCACCCCCCACCCCACCTCCCGAAAGTGGGCTACCCAAAGCTCCTTGTCAACTCTTCACTACCACAGAGCTTAAATTTTATTGCTCAAATGGATGGTCGTTTTTATCTCCAAAGGAAAGTAACAAAGTAATGGGATTTATTGGAGGTAAATCTCTTGCTTTTGTTTTTCTGTGTTTTTTTATTATATTGTTTCTGTTTAGTGTTTGTGTTTGAGGATATTTGTGTATTAGTGGTGTTTGTATTGGTGTTTTTTCTACTTGTGGGATTTTGTTTGGTTTAATGTAGCTGTGTTATTATTATTATTATTATTATTATTATTAGTTACTATTCTTTTCGCTATTTTCGTTATAATAATAAATATATAACCGTGTGTGAGTGTATAATAATAATAATAATAATAATAATAATAATAATAATAATAATAATAATAATAATAATAATAATAATAATAATAATAATAATAATAATAACTGTCCGTCGAGAAATATTACTGTCAAATGGTGGAAATATACACAATAAATCCCCGGTGTAAATAACATAATTAAGGACTGAATTAGGCACAAAGCTTTCAGTATATACAAATGAGAAAGCAACAAGTGATCATGCAATTTACCTGTGAATAATTGATGGAAGGAAGCTTGTGTGTAGAGAGATGTGTGTGTGGGGGGAGAAGGGAGATGTGTGTGGGGGAGGGTGTGTGTGGCTGGGGAGGGGAGATGTGTGTGTGGGGAGGGGGTGTGTGTGGGGAGGAGAAGGGAGATGTGTGTTGGGAGGTGTGTGTGTGTGTGTGGGGAGGAATATTCTCCTTTCCCATCCCACCCCTTCCATCCCAGGTAGTATCCAACACTGTTAATATCTCCACCACCTCTTCCACGAACCCTTCCTATTCCATGGACTGTTCACCCTACACTAAATCTTCCCCCATTTGGACAGTCCTTTCTATTGTAAGGTGACCCCAAATAGTTATGACAACTATCAACCCCACTAGCCAAGAATTCCTATTTATTTCCCTGGTAATAGAGATCAATGTTAGCTCACAAAACACCCCTTACACCCCACCCCTTACACCCCACCCCTTACACCCTCCAACACCCTCACACTTGACTTGTATAAACATTCACAAGGTTGACAAATATTTAGCAATAAAACTAAATCGAGTGAGAATAACTTTACCTCGACGATATGTACAAAATTTTCCCCACTCCATCACCCCTTCCCATCCCCTTCCCCTCCCACCCCACCCCTCTCTTTCTCCTTCTGCCTCTTGATATGAACACACTAACTCCGGGTTCCACAGTATTTGCTAAACACCAACGACACAATGTCCACTAAACCGCCTGACGCTGTACACACAATGACATATTTTTCCGCCATCGACGGCAAATCGCAGGATATATGTCTCGGGTCTTTTACGTCTGCCAGCCATTGTGTGAAACGAGAGAGGGTGTGCGTGGGTGTGTGCATGTGTGGGATGAGAAGGTATGTATGTATGTATGTATGTATGTATGTATGTATGTGGGTGGTTTTGGTTGGTTCTGGGGGGGGGGAGGGTAAGAGGAAGGGAGGTGTTGAAGTTGGACGATTTCCTTGTCGATGTGACCCTCGCTATTCACCAGTGACCCTAAGATCTCGCCCGACGGAATGCTGGTTTCCTCCTTGTGGCTCCTGGGTATCGGAACTTGAGGCGTCGGCTGGAATTATAAGCTATGGTCTTCAGAACACAAGTCAGTGGGAGAGGTTGGGCTGTCTATAGTGCCATGTCGCCAAAATGAACACCCAAACAGATAAACATCTATGAAAAAAAATTATCCACAATAACCTAACCTAACCAGACAAAAAGTTCTTAAAAAATCACCTACAATAACTTGCTTTCTCTACACACACAACAAATAACTAAGGACGCTAAGACCCTCCTCCTCCTCACTCCTTCTAACACCCTCGTCCTCCTCCTCCTTCCTTCCTTCGCCTCTCATCCTCCTCCTCCTTCCTTCCTTCGCCTCTCATCCTCCTCCTCCTTCCTTCCTTCGCCTCTCATCCTCCTCCTCCAAACACCCACCTTCCCTCTCTCCTTCCTCTCCCTCCTCCTCCCCTCACCCCCTCCTCTCCTCACACCTCACCCCCCTCCTCTCCTAACACCTCCACCCCACCCCTCCTCTCTCCTCCTATCACCCTCACCCCTCTTCTCCCCATCCTACCCCCACAACCATACTATCTCCCACCACCTTATCCATTTTTCCCCCTCCCTTTCTACCCATCTTTACCCACCCCACTTCCTGTTCTTCCCTACCTCCTCCTTTATCATCAGTGTGAATGACATTATCGTCTTCTTTATTCTTCCTTGGGTCGTGAATGTCCTTTTTCTTCATTTTTTCTTCCTTTTTTTCATTTTTTTCACATTTTATTTTTTAGGGACGAGTTTTGAATGGCAGGCGTTTCCGGGTTTTTCTTGGAGGAATATTGTGAGGTGGATGATAATAGTGAAGATGTATCGGTTGACGAGGCCTTTATGGTGACACTGTGTATTGTGTTCTTGTGGTGGTTGGGTGGTTGGTTGGCTGTGGTGGTTGGGGTGGTTGGTTGGCTGTGGTGGTTGGGGTGGTTGGTTGGCTGTGGTGGTTGGGGTGGTGGTTGACTGTGGTGGTGGGTGGTGGTTGACTGTGGTGGTTGGTAGTGGTTGTGGTGGTAGTTAGTTGTGGTTGATGGTGTGGGAGAAGAAAAAAAAGAGAGGAAAAGGAGGAGGAGGAAGACGGGAAGGAGGAAAAGAAGAAGAAGATTTCCCCTGAACCCCCACTACCTCCCATCACCTCCTACCCCCCTTCACACCCACCCCTCCCCTACCCCCCTTCACCCCTCCCCCACCTCTTATTCAACACTTGCATCATGGGGTGTGTGGCTGAATAGTGTCTCCCACCTGTAGTACCTGCCTTGGTTTACTATTGACACACACACACAGACACACACCCCCCACACTAAACACCACACCCACACACACACAGACACACACACACACACACACACCACTTCCCCCACACACCACCCACACACACACACCACCCCCACACACACACACACCCCACAACCACCCCACACACACACACACACCACTTCCCTACACACACACCACCCCTCACACATCACCCACACACACCACCCCCACACACACACACACACCCTCACACACACACACACACACAACCACACACACACACACACACACACACACACACACACA
This sequence comes from Homarus americanus, assembly GCF_018991925.1. Taxonomy (NCBI): domain Eukaryota; kingdom Metazoa; phylum Arthropoda; class Malacostraca; order Decapoda; family Nephropidae; genus Homarus; species Homarus americanus. The sequence continues at coordinate 4,146,514 of NW_024723541.1, forward strand.
CACACACACACACACAACCACCCACTCACACACACACACACACACACACACACAACCACCCTCACACACACACACACACACACACACACACACACACACACACACACACACACACACACACACAACACCCCACACACACACACACACACACACACACACACACACACACACACACACACACACACACACACACACACACACACATATCCATATTTACTGCGCATCTGACCAAACTTGCCAATTAGTCGATAATTAGCGGGCAAGTGTGCTCATAAAGAGTCAATATTTTAGGTAAGAAATTTTCAACATTCATCATTACATCGACTCATATATGCAGAGCTAAATAATTATCACAAATATTAAGAGGGATAAGTTGTGTTTGGAGTTCATTAATACTTGAATATTTACTTGTTTTTTTTCGTTACTTAGTCCAATATTAACTTAGTCTAATTTACTCGAAGTCATCCCAAAGTTAACCTAGCCTAAATTAACCTAAGTCAGGCCAAAGTTAACCTAGCCTAAATTAACCTAAGTCAGGCCTAAGTTAACCTAGCTTAATTTATCCGAAGTCATCCCAAAGTTAACCTAGACTAAATTATTCTAATTCAGCCCAAAGTTAACCTAGTCACTAGAATATATTACACTAGGTCCTAGTGTAATATATTCTAACTTACACCAAAATTTAACTTAACCTATCCTCAATCATCCCGAAGTTAATCTAACCTAACTTAATCTACCTTAACTCAAGCCTATACAGTAGTTAACCTAACCTAATTTATCATAATTTTTCCCTAAGTTAACCAAATAAATTAACATACCTTTCACATAACTTGTCCTAATTATCATCATCATCATTAACATCATTTTCAGAAGATATTGTAATTTTCACACAACTAGATCATAACAATGAGAGAGAGAGAGAGTACTTCAAGCAATGCAAAAAAAATATACCCTGAAATTCCAAAATTCCCCTACCCAACTGAAAAAAATTCCCCTAGATCGAAACAGAATTTGAAGGTGAAATTTGATCGGGGATTTAATGCATGAGTTATCTAGGGAAAAAATCTGTCTCTGGGGACCTGGTGAAGGGAAAAACAAGACTCCGGAATGTTTCGAGTCCATTAGTTGCGTTCCAGCGGGGCGGAGCGGGGTAGGATGGGGGTGGGGTGGAGGTGGGGTGGAGGTGGGGTGGGGGTGGGATGTGGGCGGGGTGGGTGAAGGTGGGCAATGGTGGGAAGGAGGAGGGAAATTTTACCTTATCACGTGGCCATCAACTCCTGTCCCCCCTCCCCCCTCCACAATGTGTGGCCAGGCTTATGTAGCAGTGTGGCCACGTTGGGTATGCCCCCCCCCCTCCCCCTTCACTCTCTTGAAACAATATGGCCATGTAAGATATGGCCTCTTCACTCTCTTGAAACAATATGGCCAAGGAAGATATGGCCTCCTCACTATATGGTCAAAATATAAATGGCTCCTCACTATCCTCAAATAATATGGCCAAAGAAGATATGGCCCATCATTATATGGTCAAAAATGGCCCCTTACTATAAGAATCATTAAACAAATCCCGATATACAATATAACCAAATAAATAAATAAATATAGGTAACAAAAACACGTCAAACGGTAATAAACTCCAGAGAAAAAAAACAACTTGGAACCTTTGCTCTTCAATCCACTTAAAGGGAATCTAATCCGATAGAGAGTGGGATTCGATCTTGATCTCCCGTGAACTTGGATCCTTTAAGGTCGAGTCTCAGTTATCACCTCCGTCCCATACATACATACATACATACATACATACATACATACATACATACATACATACATACCAGAGAGAGTAAATATTGCCGATAGTCCATAAAATTTACCTCATAACTATAAAGACAGACTTACAAACACTCACACTCAACTAACTCAAGCTAATCAACAACAAATTATAATCCAAAATGGCGCCAAAAAACACACACAGACGCAACAAGAAGAGGTTTATTCAGCACCAAGGGAGGAAAAGAGTAGCGTGTTTTTTGAGGGGTTCACGTGGGTTCATTTCTCTTCTAAGATCATTATCTCTCTCAACTGTTGGGAACTGTTGTCATTCCTGTACATGGTTGGGTTACAAGGTGGGTGTGTGTGTTTTACTCACATGTTGGGTTACAATTGGGTCTTCTTTTTCTTTTTCTTTTGTTGTTGTTGATGTTCTTGTTCTTCTTCTTGTTCTTGTTCTTCTTCACCTTCTTTTGTTGTTGTTGTTGTAGTTGTTGCTCTTCTCTCCTCTTCTCCTCTTCTTCTTCTTCTCTCTTCTTCCTCTTCCCTTATACAATACAACAACTGTGCCAACACTAGTACAAAGAGGTGCCGACTCGATAAGAGGTCACGCAACGATACCTACCACAACCCTACCACCACTCTACCACCCCCTAACACCACTACCACCCCTACCACCATCCCACCACCCTACCACAACCCTACCACCACTCTACCACCCCCTAACACCACTACCACCCCTACCACCATCCCACCACCCTACCACAACCCCTACTGCCACCCTGCAACCCTACCACCACTACCCACCTCAACACCACCACCACCATACCCCCCTAACACCACTACCACCACCCTACCACCCCTAACACCCCTATCACCACCCACATTCCCTCTTACCCACTCTACTGCACCCCCTAACACCCTACCCACCCTACACCACCCTACCCACACCCCTACCCTAACCACTACCACCACCCTACCCCCTAACCCCTGCCACCACCCTGCAACCCCTACCACCACTCTACCACCCCTAACACCTACCACCCCCCTAACACCCACTACCACCCACCTACCCCTAACCTACTACCCCTATCACCACCTTACCACCCCCTAACACCCTACCACCCCTACACCACTACCCCCTACCACCATCCACCACCTACACAACCCTACCGCCACTCTACCCCACCCCCTAACACCACTACCACCACCCTACCCCCCTAACACCACTACCACCCACCCCTACCCACCCCTACCACTACCCCCCTAACACCCACCCCTACCCACACACCCCCCAACCACCACCTAACACCACTACCACCCCCTAACACCACCCCTACTACCACACTACTACCCCCACACACCACCCACCCTTTGCTGTACCTCCTGCAACACCTGCCACCTAACCACTATCACCCCGTACCACCCGCCTATCCCCCCTAACACCATCCTACCACCACCACAATCACCACATTTAACAATTATGGGCAACCTGAAGGTCTCACCCCCTCCTTTCCCCCCTCTATCTGTCTAACTTTCTCTCTGTCTGTCTGTCTCTGTCTGTCTGTCTCTGTCTCTGTCGGCAACCTCAAACCTGAAGGACCCACCAACCCCTCTGTCTCTCTGTCTCACACTGTCTGTGTCTGTCTGTCTGTCTATATGTGTCTGTCTTTTTGTCTGTCTGTCTGTCTGTGTGTCTGTCTGTCTCTCTCTGTCTGTCTGTCACCTCACAACACCAAAGAAACACGACAGATGTTTGAGGTTAAAAGCAAAATGACAACCTACTCTAGAGTGGGTGGTCAGGGGCCTCTTGATACACAGTGATATACTGATGGCGCTTCCTGTTTCACTTGTGAGTTCTTCTCTGTGTGTTGAGGGCCAGAGAAGGCAAATTTGGGTCGTATACTTCATGTTACTATCTGTGCGGTCTCTGTCAGGGTGTGTGTGGGGGAGAGAGGGAGAGAGAGAGAGATTTTCTACTACTACGAACAATAATATTAATAATTATAATAACAATAGCAACAACATCAACCTGGACATTAAAAGATAAAAACAACCACAAAATAATAAATAAATAGATAGATAAATAAATAAAATCGAAAGCCACAAATGTTGACGTTTCGAGGTGACGGTGTGAAGAATTGATCTAAAACCTTTGTTAACGATTGCCCTCAAACATCCACTGACGGTGAGGTAAAAAATGAAATAACTCCGGGTTACAAAAGGTTTCCAGTCGACTGTGTGTGTGTGTGTGTGTGTGTGTGTGTGTGTGTAGAGAGAGAGAGAGAGAGAGTTTTTACAACGTTTGCTCAGTCAAGTGCGATAAGACGCTCTTGAGGTTGCTGGACAAAGATACCCAACGATACGTGGTTCTCTCACTCCTGATTCACTGTGAGGTTATGAGGAGATAACTGTATTGTGAAACCTCTATATAACGGATTTTCCCTCCATATAACGGACTTTCTCCTCCATATAACGGATTTTCCCTCCATATAACGAACTTTTCCCTTTATATAGCGGATTTTACCTCTATATAAATGACTACTGTCTCCATGTAACGGACTTATCCCTCCATGTAACGGACTTCTCTCTCCATGTAACGGACTATTCCCTCCATATAACGGAATTCTCTCTCCATATAACGGACTTCTCTCTCTATATATAACAGACAACAGATAGACACATTCTCACAGCTCCAGTTACGGGGAAAATATTTATCGTCGGGGAGTCAAAAGCCAGTGGACAAAGGTCTGCTAGATGGCCGACCACCACCACCACCACCACCACCCAGATATCACTCTATATCAACACACTTTCCGCTGAATTAAACCCAAAGACTCTCAGAACCGCGGTGTCTTCAGGTGGTGGTGGTAGTAGTGGTGGTAGTAGGCCCAGGCGATGGTGATGGTGGTGATCATGTGACAATCGCCAGAGGTTGTTCGTATACTTCTCTCTCTCTCTCTCTCTCTCTCTCTCTCTCTCTCTCTCTCTCTGTCTGCATTTATGTTTACGTCGTGTTGGAGCACAGTACAGTCAGTCACCCATGAGCAAAAAAAGTTGTCAGGTCGCCTCTCCTCCTGAACCACGAACCCCGAGATTCAGATCCGTAAATCCGAAGCATTTATGGACAGAAAATACAGCAGTTTACTCAGATTAGTTAGGTTATATTAGGTTAAGGTAAGTTAGGTTAAGTTTGCATTAAGATGTTTAATCTTAGTCCGGCACCAGGGAAGATCCATGGACATTGAAATGAATTAGATTAGAAACTGGATAAAATGCATTAAACCACCTTAAACCTAAAAAAAAACCACAACACAATCTTTCACAGAAGGAAAAGTTTACCCCCCAGATCGGGACCACCTGTAATCCAGTCCTCAAACGTGAACAAAATATTAAATTCCTCGGGGTTGTTGTTGATGATAAACTTAACTGGAGAAACCACATGCAAACCATTCACAGTAAAGTCAATAAACAGTGCGGTATCCTGTATCACACTCGTCAGTCACTCATTCTTGCAGAGATGAAAGAAATCTATTGTGATCTTGTTTATCAAGATTCGAGTCACTCTCATACACTATGGGGGACCTCAGGGACCACAAAAACACAACCCCTGGTCACTGCCCAGAAGAGGATTGTGCAAACAATGTCCTTCTTGAAAAAAATTATCACACAAACTGGCTAAACAAACTCCTTTAATATCAATATCACGAACCGTACCTCAATAACATCTTTTATATAGGGGTTACAGATAGGCTTTGTTATTCTTTATTCCCTCGGTGCGACGTAACCCTTCCTAAAACAGTTCAACTCACATATTATCACACATAACAAAACACATATTACGTAAGGTCTCATGTGTTGATCGGCTCGAAATAATTTGTACCCTCCTATATTGCTCTTGTAAGCTGAGAGCCAATGGTGCATCAGGCATTGCTCTGTGAGATATCGTCAGCTATTATTACTTAACATTTCACGTCTAAATACTGGCCTCGTGTTTACAATAACAGGACAAGTGTTGAATCAGGCGTAGAGGGGATGACTGCTGGCCTGACCCTACCCGCCCACAGTTTCCAGAGCTGACCCTACACAACCCTGGCAGTTTCCGGCCTAACCTTACCCACCTCCAATCTCCGGGGCTGACCCTACCGACCCACAAGTGTCCAAGGCTGACCCATCCACCCACCCACCCACATGCTTTGGCCCTCTGCAGCCTGACCCTACCCACCCACAAGTGTCCAAGGCTGACCCATCCACCCACCCACCCACATGCTTTGGCCCCCTGCAGCCTGACCCTACCCACCCACAAGTGCCCAGGGCTGACCCACCCATCCACCCACCCACATGGCAGCTGACCCTACCCACCCACAAGTGCCCATGACCCACCCACCCACCCACCCACATGCTTTGGCCCCTGCAGCCTGACCCTACCCACCCACAAGTGTCCAAGGCTGACCCATCCACCCACCCACCCACATGCTTTGGCCCCCTGCAGCCTGACCCTACCCACCCACAAGTGCCCAGGGCTGACCCACCCATCCACCCCATGTATCTTCAGCTACACTAAAAGGCAGCTTAGATATCAATGTTTGTCTGCTTAAGCCACCCCATCATTACCCGGTTATATTTATTGACCGAGTGGTGTGAGTGGAGGTCTTGTGCACAGAGAGGATCGAGTCCCCTTCTCAGTGGTAGGGCGGAGACTCCTCTATACATACATACACACACTTCAACTTTATTTACACAACGGCACACATTTACGGTATCAATTGGGACACATGAGAGAGATATATTGAGAAAGTGAGAAAGAGAGATAGGGAGATAAAAGACCTAATCGTTTAGGTGTTTATTTATAAGTGTGTGAACCTGATGTCCACCCTGAGGGTCAACGAAGGAGGAGCAGCGCGCGGGTGTTTGCACATGGGATCAGATGGCACTTGGAGGGGGATCGACGCGTGTTACCGTGAACAACCCCTGACGTTTATGGCTCGTATGCTTTATGTTCGCCGCTAAACCAACACCATCCCTCGTCGGTTCGCTCTCTTTGACGTCTAAATCTACACATGATATTTATAATCCCTCTCCTTAAAATCTGAGACCTCATCTGGCTGTTGGTGTGAGAAAAAGAAGGGGATTAAAGCAAATACAGACGTGATATTCAAAGAGATAAACGGCAGACTCACACGTTGCGGGAAGCTGGAGTCATCGAGATAGGGAATCGGACGAAGGAGGCTCAACCCGCGGGATCCACTGTAAATCGCGGGGTGATTCTGGCTGACTTAGCGGCATCAAAGGTGGCCGCTAGGGATTACTGTGGCTGAGGGGCGAAGGAGGGCGGGCGGGAGAGGAAGGAGGGAAGGAGGGAGGGCGAACAGAGAGGGAAAGGGAGAGAGGGAGGGGAGGGAAGGGAAGGGACGGAAGCTTCAAAGTATCGTTCTCTCATTATTCGCTCATGAGAGGAACTTAATGAAAACACAGCTGATTCTATTTGCAGTGAAGATAAAGTCGAGAATCCGCGGTGATTAGTACCCAAATGCGCATCTCCGGAGACCCCCCAACCTCCCTACTCTTATCCCCTCCCCCCACTCCTCTCCCCCCACTCCCCTCCCCTCACTCCCTTCCCCCCACTCCCTTCCCCCCACTCCCTTCCCGTAGGACCCTCAAACATTCGTACGTCCGGGTTTTTTTTATCGTAGGTGGCTCTAAAGTAAGTCAACTAAAAGCATAACTTCAGCTAAATCCAAAAATAACTTCTGCAATAACATCACAAAAACTCATTAACTCGATACGTTCAGTCAGCACCAGTTAGTAGAAAGAAAAATAGGAGGGAAGGAAGAAAGGGGGAAGAGGGAGAGAGGGAGAAGGAGGAGAGGGAGAAGGTGGATGAGGGGGAGAGTGGGGGGACAGAAGGAGAGAGGAGAAGAAGAAGAAGAGAAGGAGAAGAGGAGGAGAAGAAGAACAGAAGAAGAAGGGGAAGTGAATGGTAAGGATAGGGGGAACGAGTTTATTCATTAGGACGTACAATACAATCCCAACACCTTTACACAACCTTTACATAAGCTTTCCCTCCCCCCCAAAACATAAAAAAGATCATATATATATTTCTCTTCTCTCTCTCTCTCTCTCTCTCTCTCTCTCTCTCTCTCTCTCTCTCTCTCTCTCTCTCTGCCCCGCGTAGAAAAAAATATATACTGTATATATATATAAATAAACACACACATACATGATTCTTAGAGCACTCAACCACAAGTCTCCCTCCACCTAAATTAACCCAATGGACAAAGGTGAAATTTCCTGCAACAACAACATTTCTCCTCAACATTTAAGTAATTATAGGCTTACGATATTTATATTGGAGGTGGGAGGAAGAGGTGGAAGAGTGGTGGGTGTCAGCCTTTGAGGAGGAGGAGGTGAGAGGAGGAGGATGGGGATAGGTGGGTGTCAGCCTTCGAGGAGGAGGTGGGACAGGAGGAACAGGAGGAGGATGGGGATAGGTGGGTGTCAGCCTTCGAGGAGGAGGTGGGACAGGAGGAACAGGAGGAGAAGGAGGAGGTATCTGGGCTTTGGAAGATGATGCTGAGGAAGAGGAGGCGGTGGAAGAGGAAGAAGGGGAGAAGGAAGAGGAGAAGGAAGAGGAAGAAGGGGAGAAGGAAGAGGAAGAAGGGGAGAAGGAAGAGGAGGCGGTGGAAGAGGAAGAAGGGGAGAAGGAAGAGGAGGCGGTGGAAGAGGAAGAAGGGGAGAAAGAAGAGGAGGCGGTGGAAGAGGAAGAAGGGGAGAAGGAATAGGAGAAGAAAGAGGAAGAAGAGAAAGGTTAAGAAGAAGATGAGGAAAACCCGAGGAGGAGGAGGAGGAGCCACGACAAACATAGGATGAATAAGTCACACCTGAAGGAGAAGAGGAAGAAGGTTTCATGGGCCACTCCCCTCACCTCACCCCCCTCCCTCACCCTCACCCCCTCCCCTCACCCCCACCCTCCCCCACCAGCACCATCAGAGCGCTTCTATGACCGTAAAACTAGTCCCTAATCGCTCGTTCTTCCCTCAATCACCAGTATGCGCTTAGCGAATCCGTGAGCCAACAGATTTAACCTTTTATTTTAGACGAATTTTAAAACCTGGAAGCTAAAAAAAAACCCAACTTCAGGAAATTAATTTTTAAGAAGAAGTAAAACTAAAGATTCAGGTATGAAATTCAGGTGTGATAATTTCCATGTGTGGTTACTGTATTCAAAGAGGGGGGGAGGAGGGGGGAATATAACCGGAAACAACAGACGGGGGAGGGGGGGTATTAAGAGTGAGAATCATAGATCTTAATGTAAGGAGTTGGTCTTAAACAGCTTTTGTTGTCTTAGGTTAAATATCTCCTGAAACCTGTGAGAGATTCGTAGTAACACACCTGAGTTTAAAGCCCCAAAAAAATATCGGGACCGGAAACGAACTTGAATTTACGTAATAAAATTCTCTCTCTCTCTCTCTCTCTCTCTCTCTCTCTCTCTCTCTCTCTCTCTCTCTCTCTCTCTCTCTCTCTCTCTCTCTCTCTCTCTCTCTCTCTCTCCCTGTCTGTCTCTCTCTCTCTCTCTCTCTCTCTTTCTCTGTCTGTCTGCCCTTCCGTCACACATATACTGTACTTACCAAACCCATCCTAGACACACAAACACACATACACTCTGTCTGTCTGTCTCTCTCGTCGTTTCTGTCTCCCTGTCTGTCCGTCACTTACTCAAACAATATTCCAGAAAGCCATAATGAGTCATAATAACTTATAATGATGCGTAAATGCACTTGTTTTTGACGCCCGGACGTTCTATGTTGTTTTAAGAACATATACTGCATGTTCATTATGTGTAATTATCATCATTATTATATAATTATCTTTATTGCTGCTACTGTTATTATTATTTTTATTGTGGGTTATTATTATTATTATTATTATTATTATTATTATTATTATTATTATTATTACCCCTTATTATAATTATCTATCTATCTATCTATCTATCTATGCCACCATAACACACTAGCCATAACGAGTTGTTGCTTCACGCTCAGGTCGAGTCGTTACAACAGGTGGATTAGATCACGGTAATTCAAATAGAGAAACGCACACACGAGTTTGTAATTAAGCTCAGGTAAGGCATTATAAAAAGCTGAGTTAACCCACGCGAGTATTATTATTATTATACTTATGGGGGGGGAGGGTGAGAGGGGGGTGTTGTGGTGTTGTGTTTGATTAAAAATGGTGTTATAGTTGTGAGAGAGAGAGAGAGAGAGAGGAAGGAAGAGAGATAATGAAAGTATACATGCTGTCAACACACACACACACACACACACACACACACACACACACACACACACACACACACACACACGGACATACATCTAACACGTTCATCAATCACAATCTATGACAACCGTTTACAAGTTTCCCTTTAACAGAGTAAAGCCTCGACTCTAGCTGCTGTTATGATGATCATTTTGTTCAATAATAATTCAGAGAGAAGTATGTTGTCACACCACACCTGTGGGACCATAAATCTTCGGTGAGAGTGAAAGTCAACAGGTTCACAATAAACTAGAGTCATTAATGTCGACTAGAAATGGTATCACACACACACCTCTCACACACACACACACACACCTCACACACACACACACCTCTCTCTCTCTCCTCACACACACACACACACACACACACACACACACCTCTCACACACACACACCTCCTCACACACACACACACCTCTCACACACACACACACACACACACACACACACACACACACACACACACACCTCCCTATCAAAATATTAACGTCATTAACAATAACTCCCCGATTTAACATTTCTCCACAATCTCTCGTGGAAGTTAAGAATCCCATAAGCGTCACGAGTCATTTCCTCATCATTATCATTGTAAGCCAAATATATTTACCACAGAGTAATGCCTATTATTTACATCTGATTATCACCAACAAGCCACTCAGGATAACGTTGGGCTATTCTGATTGTCACATTTACTCGAGACACTTGTTATTCACGAGAGGTGTACACAGGTATGACAATTGGTGGTTATCGCATTATTGTGTTATTAGTGGCCAGGTATTTAGGTGTTGTGTGTTTTATTTAGTCTTTAAGGTTTGGTGTAATTATTTAAGGGGAGGGGGGGAGGGAGTGGGTTAGGAGGGAGGGTGAGGAGGGGGAGGTGGGTGAGGAGGGGGAGGTGGGTGAGGAGGGGGAGGGGTGAGGGGGTGTTGGTGGCTTTAAGGGTGGGTGGGTGGGTGTGTGTGTGTGTGTCTCACCAGGTAGAAGGCAGCTGGACCTTGGAGACGTATAACGGAGCTATCATGGATCTCTCTCTCACACACACACACACTCTCTCTCTCTCTCTCTCTCTCTCTCTCTCTCTCTCTCTCTCTCTCTCTCACGGTGGCAAGAGCCTTGGAAGAAGCAGCATAACGGAGCTGTCGTGTATATTCGGCGAGTAATGTCCTTTAATGACTGGTAATAGCCCAGGAACCTCCAGCAGGTGTGGCGCTACTGACGAGGGGCGAGTTACCTCAGGTGGATGTGCATATCACGTTGTCTCCTACCTGGGATGTGCTGGGATGTGGCGCACCAACCAACCTTCCCCCGCCTCTCCCTCCCTCTCGCCCTCCTCCCTGACCCTCCCTCAACTTCCCCTTGTGACGTTTAGGTGTGACGGGATGTGTGTTTTTCCTCTGGTGTTGGAGGTAAGGGGTGTGATGTGACGCCTTTCCCCTATGACGTTACCTGTGACGGAGTAGTGGAGGCAACGTTACGCGCTCCCCCTCTCCTCCCCGCCCCCCACCCACCCACCCGCTATGACTCTGTTTATGTGACATCGTTGAGGATTATTTTGTAACGCTGCCTAGTGTGACGTGTGACGCTGCCAAGTGTGATGTGTGACGCTCCTTTGTGTGACGTTCCCTCCTAGACAGAACAACCACACATTCATTTCCCTTTCTTACACATTCACCTCCACATTCCGTAACATACGATCATCTCTTTAAGTATAGATGTTAGAACGTATAAAACATTCTCACTTACGACACAAAAGATGAATTAATGTTTTAGTCAGCCATTTTTTCCCCTCGTAAACGTAGATATTAGAATGTATCTATAACATTCTAATAGGAGAGAAGGAGATTCATTCAGGATGGTGAGAACGTCAAATTCCTTTCTTAAACTGGAGATGTAAGAACGACTCTAACAAACATTCTCAACATAGATACAGAGACTGAATGCTCATAAGAACGTAAGTACTCCTTCATGTAGGTCCTCCTTCAGGTAGGTCCTCCTTCAGGTAGGTCCTTCACGTAGGTCCTCCTTCAGGTGGTCTACATGTCTCATCAGCAGCCACTAACAACGTACTCCACCAACGTAATATAATTAATAAAAGCGACATTTACGAACTATTGTTTAGCGTTAAGCCGCGTGATGGACAGCGGGAAGGAGGCGGCGGCAGTGGTAGTGAGGTTAATTAAATTATACCGTCATTAAGACCAGACTCAGGGACTACACCTGTTGAGGGGTGGGGGGGGGGAGTCACAGGTGCACTAATTACAGGTAAGGTAGTTAATGTCTTGGAAACCTCCCCCACTTGCCCCACCCCCACCCCACCCCACAGCCCACCCCACAGCCCACGGGATAATCTCCTTTGTCTTTTCACAATTGGTGGATAATTTATTTGTTGACGTTATGACAAGATTATGACAGGGTCGGGTTTGTTGTCATATGTCAGGTGTCACGTCTTGTATGCGGGATTAACTTTTGTAGGTTTGCTTGTCAGAGATTAACACGTATGTTTAAATGACACCTTTTTGTTCAACGCAAATGAGTATGATTCTGTATGATTCTGTAAGGTATGAATCAAGGTGTATGATCAAGTTCTAGCTATCATACCTGAATATGTATGATTTAACTCTACCTTCCTCTCCTACATCTAGATAAGTATGACCAGAACAAACCTCATCATGCCACAATACGTATGATCTGAAATATCCCTCCCCCACCTTATTACCACCACGGACTGTATGATCCAACAAATATTCCTAATCATCCTTCAAGTACGTACGATTAGCAGCTATGAGGCTGACATCCAATCAACACAAAAATCTGCATACTTAATTCTGAATGATGACTGAATGATAACTGGAGGTATGACTGAATGGTGACTGGAGGTATGACTGAATGGTGACTGGAGGTATGACTGAATGGTGACTGGAGGTATGACTGAGCTACTGTAGCTAAGTGGCTATCATACCTTCAGAAAGTTATCATATGAAGTGGATATCTCATCTTGCTGTCAATTTGGATATTACAATTCAGGTGTAATATATCACCTGGGGAATACCTTACTAATTAGTTAGAAAGGTAGATGGAATATTAATTACCCTTGAGGTATAATATATCACCTGGGGAATATATTACTATTTAATTAGTAATATATCACCTGGGAAATACCTTACTAATTAGTTTGTAAGGTAGGTGGGATTAATTAAATCATACATACAGACATAGGGACAGTTATAGTTGTATACAAGGCATCTATAATTGACCTGATTTAATTTAGAAGTTAATAATCTTTACACAAAGTAGTTATAGATGAAAGACGACTAGTGCTGTCTATAACCCAGTTGAGCCACACTTACGGTAACCACGACGAGCATATATACGACCGTTCGCCAGACTTATGCTTGAGGTGGCGTTCTCAAAACAGTAACGGTTGTTGGGACAGGGTGGGGGACAGGTGGGGGGGAGCGGAGGGGGGGCGGAGTGGGGGAGGGGCGGGCGGAGGTAGGGGAGGGGGGCCGGAGGTAGGGGAGGAGGGGCCGGAGTGGGGGGGAGGAGGGGGCGGAGGAGTGGGGAGGGCGGAGGTAGGGGAGGGAGCCCGGAGGAGGTAGGGGAGGGCGGAGGTGAGGAGGGCGGAGGTGGGGGAGGCGGAGGTGGGGAGGTGGAGGTGGGGAGGTGGAGGTGGGGAGGACGGAGTGAGGGGGAGGGCCGGAGGTGGGAGGGCGGAGGTGGGGGGCGGAGGAGGGGAGGGGGCGGAGGGAGAGGGGAGGAGGCGGAGGGAGGGGGAGAGGTGGAGGGTGGGGGGAGGGCCGGGTGGGGAGGGGCGGAGTGGGGGAGGAGGGAGAGGGGAGGGATGTGCTACCTCAGGAATGCAGCAGAAACAATAAGAATAATATATATCGCCAGACGAACGTTCGCTGGTGTCTCTGCCTGCGGTGGCGTTAACCTCCATGTTGTTACCTTTCGGAAAACAAGACGATAAACACCAGAACAAAATATTAAATACGACCTTACACTTCTCAATGGGACACTTGCCTCGCCAGACGAACGATCGTCGGCCGGCCTCTGTGCCTGCGGTGGCATTCAAGGAAAGTTAGTTCATGTGGGAAGGGTAGCGAAGGGAAGAGATGGGAAAGGGGACGGGGAAAGGGGAGAAAGAAGAGAGATGAGGTGGAAGGAAGGGGAAGGAGAAGGGGAGGTGGAGGAAAAGGGGATGGGAGGGAAAGGAAGGGATGGGGAAGGAAGGGAGGGGAGAGGAGGGGGAAAGGAGGGAGGGGAGGGGGAAAGGAGGAAGGAGAATATAACAGGAATAGGAAAATGGAAGAATAGAGAAGAAATAAGGAAGAGGAAGAAGAAAATGAAGGCAGGAAAAACGGAGACAATAAAAATAAACAGGAAGAAAGAAGAATGAAGGAAGGGGAAGGAGAAGGAGAAGAAGGAAGAGAAGAAGGAAGCCATGACCTCGACGATGACTGTGAAGTATAATAATGAAAATTGTATTTAAATCTGGGAACACAGGAAGGTTCACTATCTGTCTAGTTCCGTGAATCAATTTGTGGTGGTGGTGAGTGGTGGTGAGGGATGGGGATGGTGGTGAGGGATGGGGGATGGTGGTGAGTGGTGAGGGTGATGGGTGGTTTGTGGTGAGTGGTGATGGTGGTAAGTGGTGGGTTGTGGTGAGTGATGAGGGTGATGGTGGTGAGGGAGGGCGATGATGACGAGGGGAGTGGTGGTGAGTAGTGGGGTGAAGAGTGGTGATGGTAGTGGTGAGGAAGGTGGTGTGATGATGGTAGTAGTGGTGGTAGTAGTAGTGATGGTGAGTGGTAAGAGAGGGTACAGCGTGTGGTGACAGTAGTGGTGGTCAGTTAACAGTCACTTCAACTAACTAACCACTCAATAAACACACTGTTAAGAACCCAGTCAACTAACCCTCAGAATTACCCAGTCAGTTAACAGTCTAGAACAGTTATATACTTCCTGTTGTCTGTTAACTACTTAACTACCTGGTAAACACTGTCAATTACTGCTCAAATCATGGTAATATTCTCTCTCTCTCTCTCTCTCTCTTTCTCTCTCTCAGCTGCCGTAACCTAACCTAACCTAACCTAACCAACAACTAACCTAACCAACTAAACTATACCACATTGAAATTTCGTGAGATTCCAAGGTTAGCCCGGGTCTTAATTAACGCAATGAAGACCAGGTGTGTACACTAGTTAGTAACACCTGTTCAGCGTTGAGAGGAGGAACTGAACCGGTATTTTAGGGTACAAAGTCTATCCGTCTCCCCCCCCCGCTAAAAGTATATATACGATTTTGTGTGAGACAATATGACACAAAAGACGAAGGATTTTGACAACCCTACTGAGACAACAGGAGTCACAGTGTTCATTTGGAGACTCATCGATCTTCTCCGTGTAGATACTTTTTTGCGGATGTCTGTGTTTACCTATGATTATATAATACTGTAGACATAAATTAGGCGAGATATATTTTAAACTTATGTGAAATTCTGTCATTGTTTCTATCATACACCATACATACTATACTTGATACACCATATATAATACATAGTAAGAGTACAATGCATATGATGGTGTGTCATGTTTCCCCCAGCAGAGAGGGAGGATAGTGAAGGGGTGGAGGGAGGGTAGTGAAGGGAGTTTCAACTTGCCGTGTTCCCTTCATCAGCTGGAGCGAGGGAGGGAGGGAGGGAGGGAGAGAAGGAGGGAGGGAGGGAGAGAAGGAGGAAGGAAGGAAGGAAGGAAGGAAGGAAGGAAGGAAGGAAGGACAATACACTGATGAAATAGTTCCCTCCTAATAACAACATAACACAAACATCGGACACACAGTTACCACCCTTAAGACAATAACAAAAACACAACACTACCAAACTCACTGAGGCTCTACACACACACACACACACACACACACACACACACCTCCCCTCTGCTCCTCCTCTTGAAAAACTTGCCACAGTGGTTAAAAGAACAAAATATCCAAACTTACGACTTTACTTAAGGAGGAGTAATACACACACATTACGACGTTAAGACCGAACTTAGCTTGAAACTAAGGTGTGGTTTGAGAGTTTGTATGACCGCTGTTGGGAGTCTTCGAGCGGTGTGTATGTGGCGTGGTTTAGTGGTGTGTTCAAGTGTATGTGGCGTGGTTTAGTGGTGTGTTCAAGTGTATGTGGCGTGGTTGATTGTTCGCGGCACGTCCTTACTTGCCGGGATAAATAATGTTGGTCGGGACTACTACTGCCACTACTACAGGAGACGTGGGTGGTTAAGAACAGATCCTTCCATTATAATCTCATACCTCTTGGCTTCATGGCTGCTTACCTACGTGTCATTGATAATATATCTTCTTTTTTTTAACTACAGGTAAAATAACAGGTAATTAAAGCATACACCTGTTGGCTTCACGCGAGCTTACCTGCCTGTCATTGTAGGTATTTGTTAACTTAAAAGGCGTAACAGGTGACTAAAACATATACTAATTAGGTTGAACGATAGTTATTACTTGTCAAGGTAAATATTTCGAACTATGGAATTGGAACAGGTAACTAAACACACACACTAGGTATTTTCAAGGATATTTAATCACTGTTAATGTGTAAATATTTAACTAGCAACCCTATCAAGGTGGAATATATACTTAAAGTAATATTCGAAGCTTCATAGGAATATTTAGTTACCTGTGATTATTTTCTAACACTACAGGTGAACACACACACACTAGACCATCCCTAACTATTTACCATTACAACACCCCCCCTCCATCCCTCTCACCTACCTCCCCTTCCTTCCTTCAACACCCCCCTCCATCCCTCTCACCTACCTCCCCTTCCTTCCTTCAACACCCCCCCTCCATCCCTCTCACCTACCTCCCCTTCCTTCCTTCAACACCCCCCTCCATCCCTCTCACCTACCTCCCCTTCCTTCCTTCAACACCCCCCCTCCATCCCTCTCATCAACCTCTCCCTCCTTCCTTCTCCCTCTCTCAACCCTCTTTTTTTTATCAATCTCATTATTTTCCCTTAACTCTTTTATGCCGTACCAGACCACATTATCCTCAACAGAAACTCGTGTAAATTAAGTTAATAAGAGGAAATGAGAACCAAGGATTGAGGTGATTATCTCAACTATAACGGAAACAGACTTGGGTTGATTCGCTTGCCTGATCGTGGCTCCTGTCGGCAACTTATTGGCGGTGGGTAATGTGGACCCAGAGAGAGAGAGAGAGAGAGAGGTAGGTTAACCACATTTCCTTCCTCTCTCTCTCTCTCCTATCATCTTATGGTTGTCAGCTGCTGTTCTGTCTCTGCTGACAGTCAGGTAGAGGAGTGTTAGTAACCGTCAGCTCACCCGTTGTCAGAATAGTGTACTGTACATTGCGCTGACAGTACCCAACACAAATTCCACCCGGTTGACACCACACTCGCACTCTGTACTCAAACGTCAGACGACAATGAACTCCACTGACAGCACACCCACTCCATCCGGCTGACAGCACACCCACTCCATCCGGCTGACAGCACACCCACTCCATCCGGCTGACAGCACACCCACTCCATCCGGCTGACAGCACACCCACTCCATCCGGCCGATAGCACACTATCTGGCTGACAGCACACTCACCCATCCGGCTGAGATCACACGTCAGCACTCCCAAATGTGCTCTCTTCCTCCTTCTCTCCCTCTCTCTCTCTCTTTCCTCCCTCCCTCTCTCTTTCCACCCTTTCCCCTCTCCCTCCCCTTTCTCCCCCCCCCACCCCTCTCTCCCTGCCCACACGTCACCTGACAGACACCCCACCACCTTATCCCAGTTGACAATACAAATGTCCGTCACTTTAAACAGTCATCAAAATCACTATTTCCTTTTTAAAATTGTCATCAAAATGTCACATAAAATAATCTGGTCCCTATTTTATGATTACATTTACTGTAGTTGTTTTTATGGTAATTAGTCGCCAATTAAAGTAACAATGTCCTCTCTCTCCCCCCCCCCTTCCCCACTTCCTCCCTCCGCTCTTCCTCTCTCCTGCTTCCTCTCATCTCTCTCTCCCGCTGCCCCTTCCTTTCTCTCTCTCTCTCTCTCTCTCTCTCTCTCTTACTTCCCTTCCCTCCTCCTCATGTGTGAGTATGTGAGTTAGTCTGTTCTGTTTTGTTAATGCTATATGACACACACACACACACACACACACACACACACACACACACACACACACACACACACACACACAGAGAGCGGCAGGAGAGACACTAACAACATCTCCCCAGATAGTGGCAGGGTTATGAGGTACGAAGGTGATGAGGCGTGTGATGAGTTGATGAGTCTGGCCGCCACCACCACCACTACCACCATCACCACCACCACCACTACCACCATCACCACACTCACCACCACTACTACCACCATCACCACCACCACCACTACCACCATCACCACCACCACCACACTACCCATCCACCACCACCACTACTACCACCATCCTACCACCACCACCACCACCACTACCATCACCACCACACACCCACCACCACCACCACTACACCACCATCACAAATCACCACCCACCACTACTACCACCATCACCACCACTACTACCACCACCAATAAATCCCTTCACCACCATCACCACCACACTTTCCACCACCTCCACCAACGCTACACACCACACCTTCCTCCATCAACACCACACACCTTCCTTCACCATCATCACCACACTCTCCACCATCACAGGTTAGGGTGGGTAGGGCCTGTGACCTGTAATTGGCTCAGGTGCGGGTGATGGAGACAGGTCACCAGGTGTAGAGTAGTGTTGGAGGTGTGATGGGGATAGTGATGGAGAATGGTGACTAAGATGGTGGTGATGGAGATGGTGGTGAGGGAGATGGTGGTGAGGGAAGTGGTGGTGAGAGAGTGAGGAAAATGGTCGTGAGGAGATGGTGGTGAGGGAAGATGGTGGTGAGGATGATGGTGGTGAGGGGAGATGGTGGTGAGGAAGATGGTGGTGAGGAGATGGTGGTGAGGAAGATGGTGGTGAGGGAGGTGGTGGTGAAGGTGGTGGTGATGACAACCATCATGTGGACTTTGGGGCATGTTCTGTTTGGTGGGAAGTGTGGGTGGAAGGTGTGCGGTGTGGCAGTGTGCCTCCTTACCCCTCATTCCTCTCACTCAACTCTCACCCTTCTCCAATGTCGCTCTCAACATTTCTCCCCACTCCTCTCACCTTATTCCCTCACTCACTCCTTCTTTTCCCTCCACTCCTCTCACCTTCCCCACTCACTCTCACCATTTCCCCACTCCTCGCACCATTTCCCCCCTCTCACTATCCTCATTCCCCCACTCCTCTCACCTTCCCCCCTCACTCTCCCATTTCCCCACTCACTCCACCATTTCCCCTCTCACTATCACCATTCCCCCCACTCCTCTCACCTTCCCCACTCCTCTCTTTACCCCACTCCTCTCTCTCCGATGAAAGAATTCAGTCGGGTTCTTGACTTCTCGTAGTCGCCTCACACCTTGGCGCCATAACAGGTAAATCAGTCATTACCTGTCATGATAATAGGTAATCTTCCCTCGTCTTATGATACTACCGCTGTACCTTCCTACCATAGTACTCCCATCCCTCACCTACCATGAAACACACCTCACCCCCACCCCCCCCCATACACACTCAGGTGACAAAATCCTTCCGAAAATGGCCATATGACACCACAGGCAGCAACCTTACAGCTTTGGTATGGAGAGAAGTGTTTTAAAAAGATTTATTAGTTAAGAAAAATAATAATAATTCACCATTACAGTGTGTGTGTGTGTGTGTGTGTGTGTGTGTGTGTGTGTGTGTGTGTGTGTGTGTGTGTGTGTGAGAGTGTGTGTGTGGGGGAGGAAGAGGCATCATTTGTCGAGGAGGAAAAAGAGTTTATAATGAATTACTTCTTGTCGAGATCCGGAAGTGGAAATGGAACCGAAGTCTCTTGGTAAAGTCGTCAATTTAGTTTATGTTGTGGTTAGGTTAGGTTAGGTTACACAGGTGACCCAGGGATAGTGATACTGGGATGGTGATAGAGGATGGTGATAGGATGGTGACACAGGGATGGTGACACAGGGATGGTGACACGGGATAGTGACACGGATGGTGATACAGGGATAGTGACACAGGGATGGTGATACAGGGATAGTGACACAGGGATGGTGAGACAGGGATGGTGACACAGGGATGGTGACACAGGGATGGTGACACAGGGATGGTGATACAGGGATAGTGACACAGGGATGGTGATACAGGGATAGTGACACAGGGATGGTGATACAGGGATGGTGACACAGGGATGGTGATACAGGGATAGTGACACAGGGATGGTGATACAGGGATAGTGACACAGGGATGGTGATACAGGGATGGTGACACAGGGATGGTGATACAGGGATAGTGATACAGTAACTGGTAAGGTGAGCGACGTCTCAATTCTGGGAGTAATGAGGTGAGGGGTTAAATGTAGGTACTTCCTGTATGGATGGTGGTAGTTGTGGTAGTTGTGGTAGTGTGGTGGTTGTGTAGTGGTGGTAGTTGTGGTAGTGGTGGTAGTTGTGGTGGTGGTAGTTGTGGTAGTGGTGGTGGTGGTGGTGGTGGTGGTGGTAGTGTGGTGGTAGTTGTGGTAGTGGTGGTAGTTGTGGTAGTGGTGGTGGTAGTGGTGGTAGAAGTATTAGTGATGGTGATAGTGGGAGTAGAAGTAGTAATAGTGGTAGTTGTTGTTGTTGTTGTTGTTTACATCATCCCCAGACACTAACTCAAACAGGTAAACAACACCCCCCCTCTGCACCCCCTCTCCTGCCCCCCTCTCCTGCACCCCCAGCATAAAGTGAGATTCGACCCAAGGACCTTCAGTGTCGGCAAACCAGTGACATAACCACACCACCACCGCACCTAATAATTTTCTCTTTACTCAGAATCGTTTCATGATGATGATGATGATGATGATGATGATGATGATGATGATGATGATGATAATGATGATTATGATGATGAATTAGTGGAAGGTGAAGAAGAATGTTTGATAAAGAAGACGAAGATGTTTGATGATGAAAAAAATCAAGATATAACAACAACAACAACAACAACAACAACAACAACAACAACAACAACAACGACGACGAGATGAAGAAGAAGAAAGAAGAAGAAAGAAAGAAGAAGAAGAAGAAGAAGAAGAAAAGAAGAAGAAGAAAGAAGAAAGAAAGAAGACGAAAAGGTTTGATAAAAAAAAAAGACATTCAAAAGGTTTTCTTAAAGACCTCTTGAGCTGGACAAGGTCGGCGGGTGTCTGAGAGCACATGGCTACTTTCCTGCTACTGTCACTTCCCTACAGAAACGGGTGGAGTAAGGAAGGAAGGAAGGAAGGAAGGAAGGAAGGAAGGAATGGTGTGGGGGTAGGAGGTTAGGGAGCAAGGAGGAATGGAGGGAAGCAAGGAGGAAAGGGGGGAAGCAAGGAAGGGAGGGTAGGAAGCAAGGAGGAAGAGGGAAGCAAGGAAGGGTGAGGGAAGCAAGGAAGCAAGGAGGGTGTTATCTGAGTGCATATAGCAATACTGCCTCGCTACTGTCAGTCATAATGAGTTTCCAGGAGCCTCTTGAATAGGCTTAAGTGTGAATAGATTTCCCTTGGTGGTGGTGACGCCGAGAGGGTAGAGTACGAAGTTCACCAGCCTCTCTCTCTCTCTCTCTCTCTCTCTCTCTCTCTCTCTCTCTCTCTCTCTCTCTCTCCTCTCTCGTTGTTCAAAGGTTAGGAGGAGAATGCCACGGTAAACTGACCTTCCAGAATACGAACATATTTACAAGGCACCTCATTTAACTTTCATTCTCGTCAATTTACCAAAACCCAACCCAACACCAAGCCAACCCAACAAACCCCAACCAACACCAAGCCAAGCCAAGCCAAGCCAATCCAACCCAGCCCAACTCAGTCGAATTTTCACCACCAGACGACGAGTTATCTATCAAAACATCGATCCTTTTCACCCTCACTACTCAGAAACGAAGCCTGTATAAGTTCCTGGGAAAAATATAAACCAATGAAACAAGAGACTATCGAGGGAGGCTCTTTTCCCTTACCTCCTCTGTATAAGTAACGGGAAAAAACATAAACAATTAACAAAAGACTATCGGGGAAAGGCTCTTTTCCCTTACCTCCTCTTATAGACTTAGCCTGTATAAGTTCCTGGAAAAATACATAAACAAACGAAACAAAAGACTATCGGGAGGAGGAGGAGGAGGTTCTTTTACCTTATATATATATATATATATATATATATATATATATATATATATATATATATATATATATATATATATATATATATATATATATATACTGTCGAGGAAGGGCTCCGACAGACGTTTAATGACACCAGGGGCGGCGTACCAAGCGTTCCATCATCTACACGGGTCATTATAAGCTGTTGAATCGACGTCTAATCACCTCTAACGTGGGATGTAGAGGGTTAGGGAGAGTGGGGAGGGTTGGGAAGCGTTGGGGGAGGGTTGGGAAGGGTGTAGGGAGGTGAGGAGGAGGTTGTTTTTGATTCTGTAGCTACATATGTACTTCCGGTATTGATGATAAAGACTCTTGGGTGTACCTAAGGCCTGGCGATGGTTTGATGAGGAGTGGAGACCGGATGGATGGGTACGACTACACGAGCCTCTCTCTCTCTCTCTCTCTCTCTCTCTCTCTCTCTCTCTTGTTCTGGCTTCGGTCTACATACATATTTACATACATACTGAGGTAGGGTGTGGAAGGTGTGACTCTTATGATAGAAATGATGTGGCGGGTGTGGAAACATCTGTACCTGTAATTATATCTGTACCTGTACTTGTAATTATACCTGAATCTACCTGTACTTGCCCTTACTTCTTTAACTGCACATCTATACTTGCATCTGAACCTGCACTTCAACCTGCAACCATACCTGTATACCTGTATTCGAAAGCCAAATTGCTATTGTCACCTAAGTTAATGAGATGTATCGTCGCCCCAATCAACAATACCAACGTAACACAAATTGACATACGGACGCGAGGGGAATGAAGCTCACGTAACTACAAACACACGAACGTCACTGCTTGAGATGCTAATTCGACCCTCGGAGCTAAACCAGGTGATTACCCTTGTCTAATTAGAGGTGGGGCAGTAGAGTCATTATCACAGGTCCCGGGTCCATGGGGGAGGGAGGTGATTCAGTTCGTTTTAAGGGAAGCTAAGGAGATTCAGATCGTTTTAAGGGAAGTTAAGGAAGGTTAGAGATTCTGGCGTAGCTTCAAGGAAACATTTTATGTGTTGGTGTTTTATACGCCCCATGGTAGGCAAGAGGCAGGTTTAAGGAAGGAAGAGGAAGAACGAAGGAGGAAGGAAGGAAGGAGAAGGAGGAAGGACGGAGGAGGAGGAAAAAGAGGAAGGGATGAGGAGGTAGAGTAAAAGGGAGGAGGAGGAAGAAGGAAGGAGAAGGAGGAGGAGGAGGAAGAAGGAGGAGAAGGAGCTGAAAGGACAACCATTGAGATCCTTCCTTCAGTTTATCTCCAGCATCCTGCAATCTGATCCTTCGACCCTGCGAGCCTGCCCTACCCCTCCTCCAACCTCCTCCCCTCCCACATACCTCCTCTCCTTCCCTTCACCCACCTCCCTCCTCTCCCTTCCCTTCACCAACACCTCCCTCCCTTCCCTCCCCCCCAACCTCCTCCTCCTTCCCTTCCACCAACACCTCCCTCCCTCTCCTTCCCTTCACCAACACCTCTCCTTCCTTCCCTTCACCAACACCTCCCTCCCTTCTCCTTCCCTTCACCAACACCCCTCCTCCCTCCCTCCTCCACCAATACCTCTCCCACCACCTTCCCCCAACACCCTGCCCACAAACACCCGTTCCCTCCCCACGCACACCCATAAACACCCTCCTCCCCACCTAAAAACCCCTATAAAAAACACCCTTCCCCACCTCCCCTCCCTCCCACACACACACATCGGGAAATTCTACATTAAAATCATCCGTGTGAGAAGACCAACTACGCAGACTGGTAATAAGGCCTAAAGTCTGCGGGTTATTGAAGAAACTGGGTCCTTATTGCATACCTCCAGGTGAGCATAACATCTCCTCAGGTAAATAAGAGCGAGGACGCACCCAGGTGAGACCACGAGACACGAGACCACCTGAATATCTCGCTCTATTCTCGTTGTTTAAATGTTGTTGTTGTTGTTGTTATTTTTTGTTTTTGGTGTTGTGATATTAAGGAATATTTAACTTAACAACCATAACACAACCTAGTTTTAATTTATTGTATAACAACCACAACCACAACCACAGACTCAAGAAAACCAACCAAAATAACAACACCACCAGTAATAACAATCTTAACGATGACAAAAACAGTCCTTGTAAACAACAACAACAACAACAAATACTAAAAAGTTACAAAAATATGAATCCAAATAAGAAACTCGTATCACCGACCGAATCACCAACCGAATCACCAACCGAATCACCAACCGAATCACCGACCGAATCACCAACCGAATCACCGAGACTCTACATGACAGATCACAGTGACTCACTCTGAATCATATGTGACGTCTTTATCCTCACTTTCCTCACACCACCTACACGAAGCTGAGAGAGTGAGGTGCAGTAGGTGAGGTGTGAGTGAGGTGCAGTAGGTGGTGAGGTGTGAGTGAGGTGCAGTAGGAGGTGAGGTGTGAGTGAGGTACAGTAGGTGAGGTGTGAGTGAGGTGCAGTAGGAGGTGAGGTGTGAGTGAGGTGCAGTAGGAGGTGAGGTGTGAGTGAGGTGCAGTAGGTGAGGTGTGTGAGTGAGGTACAGTAGACGAGGTGTGAGTGAGGTGCAGTATGTGAGGTGTGAGTGAGGTGCAGTAGGTGAGGTGTGAGTGAGGTGCAGTAGGAGGTGAGAGATGAGATATGTAAGGAGGTAGTAATGGCAGTAGTCAGCGGAGGGAATCATTACATGGTGTCAGCCAGTCAGCAGCCGTCAGCAACCAGTCAGCAAGACCACCTGACTGTCTTGAACACTTGCTGGGCTTCCTTTATCATCAAGCTGACTGACAGACAGACAGAAACCCACCAACTGACATACATACTTACAGACAGGCAAAACGACATATTTATACCCCGTCTAATACACGTGCCGGGAGGAGGGGGGTATTAATCAGTACAACACACACACACACACACACACACACACACCCCCCCCCCACACACACACGGACGGGAAACTAACACGGTGACAGCATATTACCCTTTTGTAACCCCCTTGTTATGCCCCTTCTCCTCCTCCCTCCTCACACTCCCCTGCATCCACCACCTCACTTACATTAATTCCTTCTTTCCTCTCCTTCCACTCTCTGACTAGACTTCAATAATAATAAAAGGTCATACGGTATACAAGAAACTGTTCAGTGGTCTCTTGTATAACACCATTCCAAAAACAGATACAATTGCCTGGCATAAATTGCTTGGTGGTGGGTGGGTTGGGGTGGGTGGGTT
>NW_024723541.1:4177138-4363294 GCF_018991925.1 Homarus americanus
CCATCGAAGACCTACCTCAGGTCATTCAGGACGATTGAAGATGAAAGGAATCAATGATGATGATGGTGGTGTAGGGAGGGGGGGTTAGGTGGGGGATGGGGTAGGGGGTGGGGTTAGGTGGGGGGTGGGTTGGGATGCAACAGGAACACCATCGCCGTATGCAGATCACGTGTTCCGTAGTCCGTGGGGGGTGGAGAAGAAGGAGGAAGGGGGGTGGAGAAGAAGGAGGAGGGGGTGGAGAAGAAGGAGGGAAGGGGGGTTAAGAGTAAGCCCTGACTATTAGCTACCTGCATAAGTTTCTGGAGGGGGGAGGAGGGAGGAGGAGGAGGGAGGGGGTAAAATTGGTGTCTCTTAGCTTTCTTTTTTTTTCGTTCTTTCTTTCTTTCTTGTCAAACCTCTCCCTCCCTCCCTTCTTTCCTTGTTTCTTGTATCCCTTCCTTCCTTCCTTCCTTCTAACTCGGGTTCAAATATGTCTCCTCATCTTTCAATCATTCAAGTCAATTCAAGTCACCAGCCTAGTCAGTCAGTCAGTCAGTCAGTCAGTGAATTGCGTAATCACTCATTCAGGAGACACACACACACACAGGGAGGGAGTGAAGAGGTGTGGTGGTAGGGAAGGAAGAAGGTGGGAATGGAAGGCGTCCGTGTAAAGAAGTGTGATGGAGAAGGTGAGGTGGGTAGGTGGAGCAGGAAGGAAGGAAGGAAGGAGGGAAGGAGGGCAAGTGTGTCAGGGCGAGTGGTGGAGTGAGGGAGTCAAGGAGAGAGGGAAAGTGAGGGAGGGAGGGAGGGTGAGGCGCGTGAAGGTAGTGGTGGCGATGATGGAGGAGGCTGACGCACACAGGTAACCCGACACCAACACTCTCTGTTCCCCCGTGTTACTGTTGACGGAATGTTGAGCATCAGACGTGCCTCACCTGATGGGCTAACTGGGAAGGTTTTTAGGAGGTGAGGGGGTGGATGGAGAGGTGAGGGAGTGGATGGAGAGGTGAGGGAGTGGATGAAGAGGTGAGGGAGTGGATGGAGAGGTGAGGGGGGTGGATGGAGAGGTGTGTTATTCAGCATTTGTTTTCATTTCCCGAAGCGTCGAAGGCAGAGGCTACATTCTTATTCATTTATGTTATTCAAAGTCCTTTTCCTTATTCATATAACTGATTTGGATTCTATGTATGATAATAAATATTTTTCAGTAAACAGTCATAAGATGTTTAAGTTAATTAATAAAAAAAAATAACAATAATAATAACAGACAATCATACCTACAGTATTGTTGTTTACATTATAAGCAAGATGGCCGACGATATTTAAATGTCTTCCTGTACTAACACCGTCTGATTCTACTCTTACGGTCCTACGGAAGTACTGATAGGGTTAGATTAGTTTTATTTACTTTAAATCCCTTAAAAAATGAGTGATTTGTCGGTAATATGCGCTAAATAAGCTATAACTTTGGCGATATAGTAACAGGATTAAATACTCACTGATGACGTAGCTTTGTTGTGGTCTGCTGTCGATCACGTCTTGTCCTCCCCCATATGTTCTTTATTCATTATCACTTAAGTCTTTTCATACCACTTAATTGCGTTTCATAATTTCTTATAATGATTAGCCTTTAGAGTTTTATAAGTTATGAGTCATAAAAGTATTTGTAGCACTATTTAGGAGGAAATTTAAAGGGATTTCTTCTGAACGTAAACACTGTAGTACACACGTCGGCAGTGACTGAGTGGGCGATACAGCTTTACAAATTTGGAAAAAAAACAAACAAATGATTATACCATACAAAAATATTATCATTCTTCCCTTATGAGAGCAAAATTTAAAAGTTTAAAGTAAATTATATAACAAAATGTTAATTAACGCATTTATATTTTCAGAAATTAACGTAGAGTGTTAAATAGAAAGTAAATATATACGCCCATACAAACATATACCGGCACAGCTTCCGAAATTTGTTGATCCGCGGACACTTATTTTAATTAACGTAAGGTAACCAATATATGTTTATTCTTGTCTATAGGTGCGCTACACTGCCATACACCTGTCATAACCTCTCACTGCCTCTCATAAGCCTTCCCTGCCTCTCACAAACCACCCCTTAGCCACAACCCCTCATGTGCCCCATCACCATTTCCCCACCATCCCTTTACCTCCCCTCCTACCCATTACCTCCCCCTCTGCCCCCACATTACCTCCCCCTCACCACCCCACAATACCTCCCCAGTGCTTGAATACTTCTCACGCAAATGTGAATAACAAAGTGTGCGGCCAGACATACTGCCTCACACGCCTGTACTCACGCATTTGTGAATAAATTATCCTTTATGTATAGAACTAAACAAATAATGTAACTGAAATACTGTGTAACATTCAGTGCCATAATATCCTGACAACGGGGGTTAATTATTATGACCCTTTGTCAACTCTACTCTGTAATCCTTTTGCGCTACCGCTCATAGGATGTGTGGGGTGCACAATAAACTAGCCGCTGTAAACTGCAAAATCAAAATCAATCCCCAATTCCTCCCCATCAGGACCCACAAGAATCTCTCGAATATCAATCAGTACTTCACCAATCAGACAGACAACATCAAGCTGGCGGAAATATGCACCCTAATGTACTTCAGGGAGAGAGACAGAGAGAGGGAGGTGGGAGATGGATAAGGTAGGGGGATAGAGTGAAGGAAGATGAGAGGGAAGGGATAGGGTGGAGAAGAAGAGGAAGAGGAGGTGAAGGGATAGGGTGGAGAAGAAGAGGAAGATGGAAGCAGTGTGTGTGTGTGTGGTCCAAAGGTGTCCAGGGGAGTGGCACCCTTTGGCACTCTGTCACACGCCTCAAGGCACTGAGTAATGGCCATGGTCACTGTCTGATGGCCTCTCTCTCTCTCTCTCTCTCTTTCTCTCTCTCTCTCTCTCTCTCTCTCTCTCTCTCTCTCTCTCTCTCTCACTTATAAAGATGCCAATACTTTGAAAACCACAAGACGTCACTTAGAAACTTACACAATCTTCAATTATATACGGTGACGGTGATAGGAAGGTGCCAGTGTTATAGTGACGGTGATAGGGAGGTGCCAGTGTTATAGGGACGATGATAGGGAGGTGCCAGTGTTATAGTGACGGTGATAGGGAGGTGCCAGTGTTATAGTGACGGTGATAGGGAGGTGCCAGTGTTATAGTGACGGTGATAGATGCCAGTAATAGGTGACGTGATAGGAGCCATGTTATAGCGTGAAGGAGGTGCCAGTGTTATAGTGACGGTGATAGGAGGTGCCAGCAGTGAGTGATAGGATGAAGGACTGATAGGAGTGCCAGTGATGGTGCCAGTGTTAAGGACAGGTATATGGGCGGTGTTATAGTGACGGATGAGAGGTGCAGTGTTATAGGGACGAGATAGAGGTGCCAGTGTTATAGTGATGAGAGGAAAAAGATAGTAGCGATGGTAAGCGTGTTATGATGACGGTGATAGGGAGGTCCCAGTGTTATAGTGACGGTGATAGGGAGGTGCCAGTGTTATAGTGACGGTGATAGGGAGAATTGCCAGTGTTATAGTGACGGTGATAGGAGGTGCCAGTATTATAGGGACGATGATAGGGAGGTGCCGGTGTTATAGGGACGATGATAGGGGTGCCAGTGTTATAGTGACGGTGATAGGGAGGTGCCAGTGTTATAGTAACGGTGATAGGGAGGTGCCAGTGTTATAGGGACGATGATAGGAGGTGCCAGTGTTATAGGGACGATGATAGGAGGTGCCAGTGTTATAGGGACGATGATAGGAGGTGCCAGTTTTATAGGGACGATGATAGGGAGGTGCCAGTGTTATAGGGACGATGCTGGGAAGGTTCGGGTGTACTATAATGTACTAAAACATCGCTAAAACTGTCCCATAAAAATAAATTTAACATCCAAGAGTTTGCTCCTTGGGACATATTTTCTGATTTGTTTAGCAATTTTGTGCTCATAATAAGCTTATTTCCGCTAATCCTGTTGCATTTCTCAACACCCTGACATTTATTACGACGATACGACCGTTCAGCTTGCCTCTCCCCCTCTCCCTCCCATTCTTCACCCCTCCTTCACCCCCCCCAAAGTTTTGCTTGTCATGATATACGTTCCCTTGTTCACGTTCTTCTGTTAGAGCTTTGTAAATAGTGAGTGAAGGTGCGTCTGGTAGACTGCAGGGAGGATGAACGCCAGTGTTTATGTAGTGTGACGATGGGTGAACGTCTGCGTGTGGTAGGTGTGGAAGGGATGCCATCACTGCCACCATCACTATCACCATTACCATCACAATAACCACCACTATTACAATCATTCCTACTATCACAGCATCGTCACCACATCTCATAACACTATATCATTACCACATCACCATAACACAAGTCCCCCACCACACACCCCCCCCACACACAAACATTTGCATGCACCCACCTCATATCCACCCCCTCCCCCCAACCCACCACAAATGCTAGCTTCAGAATGTTAATTAGACATTTATATCACTGTAATTCACTTGATGTAGTTTATACGCGCGTTCGCTGCTGCTTGCTGTTGTCTGTGTTCTGTGTCCGTCTGTTTGTAGTCTGTCTTTTTATGTCTTTGTCTGTGTTTGTCTGTTTGTTTTCTGTTTTTGTACGTTATGTGTTTGTATTCAAGTCTTTGTTGTCTGTTAGCTTGTATTCTTTCTTTGTATGTGCTCTGTTTGTATCCTGTCTTTGTCTATGTTCTGTGTCTGTCTGTGTTCTGTGTCTGTCTGTGTTCTGTACATACACGCACATAGACACGCACACATACTGTACACTCGGTAAAAAGAAACTACCGTTACAATTCCTGCTCGAAACAAACTCACACTACAAAAGAAGTGTTTCAAAAAGGTCCCCGAGGCATTCCTCGCACTGGCCGTGTATGGGTTCGGCCACACGTGCTCGAAACAAGTGATCGGCACTCTGAAGCGAAACCCAGTACTAGACTTTCCGGAGTTATTGACCGTATGGTAAAACCTCGTAGGGACGGGTTCCATTATGACGGCATGCGAAACTGTGGAGCCATTCAGATGTTTCGGAACAGCTTGGTATATTTTCCAATACGAATAAAGAATGACATAATGTGGCATTAGCCCAAAGTGAAGTAGCAATGCAAATAAAGATTTGATATTCGGTTGCAAAATAATCTTATTCCTTTACTATAGCCACTAATTCTGCCAAACATATAATGTATTCCTATATGGCAACTCATCCACTTCCATGGTTCTGTAGTATTCCACGGTGTGTGTGGAACATTTAATATAACATACAGATCCATCTAGAAGACAGTGGCGAGGGTCACTCATTCGAGCCCTTCAGGAACACGACCTCCTGCCTGATATTGTTGTCACCCCTGCTGTTGGTTCATCTCCTTCTCCCTGGCTGGATTTTCAACCGGAAGTGATTGCCCACGGTGGACCGCTCCCTAAATCCCACGTGAACCCTGTTATTCTCTGCAAATACCACCTCTCCAGGATCGCCCACTGGGTAGGGTCGTCCTCTACACTGATGGTTCTGTTGACCCCGCTACAGGTCGGGCTGGGGCTGGTGTCCACATCTCCCGTCCTGATGCCACTGAGCCTATCAAACTTTCTCTCAGAGTTTCTGACGGGGCATCCTCCACTCAGGCTGATAGCCCTCCTTGCTGCCCTTCTCGCTGAGGAAGAAGCAGATGGTTTCTGTCCCGTGCTTGTCTGCTGCGATTCCAGGTCTGCTCTCGACGGGATCGCATTTGGATCAGGGGAAACTAACGACCTCATCCTCCGAATACGAGAGTTAACATCCACCCTTCAGGACGCAGGCCGTCCTGTGACATTCCTATGGATACCCAGTCATGTCAGTATCTTGGGGAATGAGGCAGCAGATGGCCTTGCCAAGACTGGCTGCAACAAGGCCACACCTGACTATGTTGTTCCTCGAACACTTTTACACTTAGGACCCAAATTCGCCGCAAAAAGAGAGAAGCTCGGGAAGCAGCCATCCCCCTGGACTCCTCCCACCTGGTACGATGTCCTCCGTAAACTCCCTGATCTCTCGTATGTCTATGGGAAAGGGTCGCGGAAAAGGGACGTGATTGCTGCCCGCATCATCATTGGGTATGACTTTGCTTGGGAGATTGGTATCCCCGCATCCCCTGAGCAACGCTCTTGTGCATTATGCAGAAGACCCGACAGCCGCACCCTTATCCACTACCTCCTAAGATGTCCCCACACACAACGCTTCCGTGACGCCTGCTGGACCACCACTCCACGACCCCCTGACGGAGACACGATGTTCCTCCCCATACTGGCCAGATATTGTGTAAATAATATTGATGATGTGTTAAAGGATTATCCTTCATTCCATAGACTTTAGTAAGCCCCTTTATAATCTCTATATATATACTTGTGACACTTGCCAGATGCTTCTGGTGTTATTGTACAAGGGTATCTAGTGACAGCACTAGGATCCCGCTTCCTCTATCAAGGAATGAAATATTGAAAGTGAATTGAACATATAGTTAAACTTATACTGACATGCTCTAGCCATATTGTAACAAATAGATGCAATATTGTCAATGAAATAGCTAATTTCGGCCTACCAAATTAAGTACGAAATGTCTCACATTCAGGCCTACCAACCCTCGCGAGACAATGGGAATGTTCAGTTGGAAAATCATCGGACCCCACCTGTAGGGTAGTTGTTTTACCGAGTGTACTTTAAATATAATCATATTTATATACACATAACTGTACCGTCAAGTATACGAAAGACAAACAGACAGACATAAACACATCACATACACGCCCACACACACGAACAAACACTAACACACCCACATATATGACGTTACCATTCCGTAAGTTTTCTCTGGTGAAAAAAAAATATAGTAAAGGTATAAGGTATTTTATTTGAGTTATTCTGCCTATAGGAGACAACACACAAGTATGTATGTCTCTGTACTGAGAGACGTACTCTATTATGAATAACTCTCAACAAGAAGTCATCAGCTGTCTTTATATACATGTCAGTCACACATAAATTAATAATACACAGTATCTTACATAAGGATTTTTATATTAAAACATCTATATTATTTTGTAAGTTTTTATTGAATCACTCAACTACAACTCGCCCCAGGACTTCAACCGGGCAGTTGACTGGCCGACTACCGATGGCGGCGATGGCCTTACAATAACCGCGCCCAGTGACTTCCTTCTTCAGGTAGTGGGCGACCATCACGTCACCCACGCTAGCCCACGTCATAATCCTCTTTTCTGATCTGGGTAGAGCGCCACCTGTGCTCAGGAGCGACCGTTTCACCCAGCAAGTCGGGATGATAAATAGCATGTATAAAACATGTACAATAGTAGCGACCAGCAGTAAACCGCTGTATACAACCATAACAATGGTCATCTTCTCGTATAATTCTGCCATTTTGTTATAGCAGCCGTAGGTAACTGTTTTGAGGGCAAGAATCTGCACAGTGGGGTTTATCTCACAGGTGACAAAGGGAGGGAAGGCCAGGCTCATCTGGTCGGTGAAGCCTACCACATCTCTGTCCCAATTAGGATACATCGATATAAATTTTATTATTCTATTAGACGTGAGCGCGTTTACGAAATATAAACAGGCAAAGTCTACGGCAGCGACACACACGTGCAGGGCGAGGCTGGTGAAATATACCGACGAGAAGGACCCCAGGTTGTGCTGTATGAACAAAGAGCACTCGTGTCTGATATCAATATTTTCAGGAGAGTTTTGGTATTTTTTATCCATCAACAGGCGTACGCGGGTGTGCTCGGCGACCCGAACTGCGATGAACACGAAGCAATGTATCCCGCCGAGGAGCAGCAGCAGCCAAGGGAAGAAGAGGAAGACCGAACTTACCTCCTTCTTGCCCTGAGCGTCAAAACTCCCCACACCGTAATGGTGGGAGCGACAAACGTGTTCCATATCCTCTGGGAGAACCTCTCCAGAGCTTTGGTCTACGCAGTACAGGTCACCGTCCATAATGAGGTTTAGCTGGACAATGGTGAACATGGTTAGGTACCCAATGATGCCATAGTAATGCGAGACCAGAGCAAGAGAGTCTCCCAGCACCCTCCGCCGCACGAAGCGGTGTACTCTCTGCTGTAAGTTGGGAACTATTTCCTTCAGGAACCCCACCAGTCTCCCGTAACGCTGCTTGAGGTTTGCGAAATGCTGAGCCATTTTGAGATGATCAACCTTAGTCCTCAACCACACGACCCCGTGGCCTTCCTTCACCAGTCAAACAATATAGTAAGAGGTCAACTTTG
This sequence comes from Homarus americanus, assembly GCF_018991925.1. Classification (NCBI taxonomy): domain Eukaryota; kingdom Metazoa; phylum Arthropoda; class Malacostraca; order Decapoda; family Nephropidae; genus Homarus; species Homarus americanus. The sequence goes on from NW_024723541.1 coordinate 4,185,435, forward strand.
TGATGCTCATGGTGACAATATAGTGATTCTCACTATAGTGTGATAGTCACTATAAAGTGATTATGAGTTATAGTGTGGGGGTAGACATGATGTCACATAGTGAAGGTGAGATATTGTGATGCTAGTGATGATGGTGATGATGGTAGTGATGATGGTGGTGGTAGTGATATAGTGATGGTAGTGAAGATGGTGATGGTAGTGATGATGGTGGTGGTAGTGATATAGTGATGGTAGTGAAGATGGTGATGGTAGTGATGATGGTGGTGGTAGTGATATAGTGATGGTAGTGAAGATGGTGATGGTAATGATGATAGTGCTAGTAGTGATGATGGTGATGGTAGTGATGATAGTGGTAGTAGTGATGATGGTGATGGTAATGATAATGGTGATGGTAGTGATGATGGTAATGGTAGTGATGATGGTGATGGTAGTGATGATGGTGGTGGTAGTGATGATGGTGCTAGTAGTGATGATGGTGATGGTAATGATAATGGTGATGGTAGTGATGATGGTGATGGTAGTGATGATAGTGGTAGTAGTGATGATGGTGATGGTAGTAATGATAGTGGTAGTAGTGATGGTGGTGGTATATTGTGATAGTAGTGATGATGAGATATTGTGATGATTAGTTTAGGTTGATATTCATTCGCAGTTTGTCTTGTATATATTATCATGATGGTCTCTACACACACACACACACACACTTATCCCACTCACACACACACACACACACTTATCCCACTCACACACACACACATATCCCCTCCACACAGCCATAATAACCCACTATACATTACCCCTCTCCCCAGGATGCGGAGCTGCAATGTACACGCAATACCTTTTTATCACGTTCCATCTGCGTCGCTTTCCTCTTCAGTCACTTAAGTTCTGGTTTTTTTCTTCGTGTGTTGATGAGGAAACAGCAGCTTATTAGATGTCTCTGTGAGGTCTCTCTCTCTCTCTCTCTCTCTGTCTCTCCTCTCTCTCTCTCTCTCTCTCTGTCTCTCCTCTCTCTCTCTCTCTCCTCTCTCTCTCTCTCTCTCTCTCTCTCTCTCTCTCTCTCTCTCCAAACAGAAAGTATCAAAATAATCACTCTAGTAAGTAAAAATGTTAATAACTTCACCATATTTCTAAAATATATGAGAAGCGTCACCATCACTTCACCATAATGTTAAAATTAAATTTGTGTCTGCATTAAGTCACCATTCATCATTTTCTTCTAATTTATGAAAAGTATAACATAGAGAAATTATTCCTCACTATCACACCATCTCCCTCACCCCCTCCTTCCCCCCTCACCCCTCACCCCTCACCCCTTCACCCCCTCACCCCTCCCCCCTCACCCCCCTCACCCCAACCCCTCTTCCACCACCCATATCACCCTCCTTCCCTCCCCCCCACCTCGTCTCTTCCCCTAAACTGGAAATTTTATATTTCATGCTATGAGACCTCAGGAGGAGGAGGAGGAGAAAAAGTGGTAGAAGAAGAAGGAAGAAGGGGAAGAGATAGGAGGAGGAAAAAGGAAGAACCATAATAACAGAGAAGAAGGAAAAACAACAACAACAAATGCAAGATGATTAAAAAAAATAGAAAACCTGGAAGCTATAGATCAACAGCACAGCACAGCCTGACACAACACAACTTTGGGACAACACAACAACAAAACTGACACAACACAACACAACACAACACAACACAACACAACACAGGACAACACAACACAACACAACACAACCCCACAACACAACACAACACCAGCACAACTGGCACAACACAACACAACACAGGACAACACAACAACATAACAGCACAGCACAACCCCAACTGCTTACAATACCAACACAGGACAACACAACACAACACAGCACAACACAACACAACAAAACACAACTGGCACAACACAACACAACACAACACAACACAGCTTTAACACAACAAAACACAACTTTAGCACAACACAGCATGACACAGCCAACACAACACAACACAACACAATCAACTCCTCCAAATAATTCTAATTCGTCTTTTTTTTACCCCAAACTCAGAAACCTTCCATGAGTGAGTATAAACACCACAATTTTCCACCCCTGCCCAATTACACCTCTTTTACTGGGGGGGAATTAAAGAAAACTCCCCCCAAAAGTAAATAATCTTTAATAGGGTATGCTAATTATCGTCCCTATTTCACACATCGTTTTGAAGGTAATACCTGTATATTTTACTGTATATATGACTAATGGCTTAAGATGCCGGTATGTATGTATGTATGTATGTATGTATGTATGTATGTATGTATGTATTATTATTACTACTATTATTATAACCACATACACACACACACACACCGGTTATAACTTCCTCTCACTAACATTACCATTAACCTGTGTAAATGTTTCTCTGTCTCTCTCTCTCTCTCTGTCTCTCTCTCTCTCTCTCTCTCTCTCTCCTATATCCTTAGCTAGTACGGACAGAGTGACTGGGGTTAACTGTGATAATATCTATTAACTGGTGATTGATGACTGGGGTGGTATCTTAGTAACTGGTGAGTGACTGATAGTAAGAAAATGGTGACTGTTTGTTTTACTCTACTCTCTGGTAACTAGTGACTGGTGACAATATACTAATTGGTGACTAGGGTTGGGAAACTATGTACTGGTGACTGATAACTGGTGACGATAGAGTGGACAGCGCTATCACCAGCGCTACACCTAATCACTGAGATGCTAATCGTTGACTGACTGGATAATCACCGTCTACGATTGAATTAATATTCCTCAATTGAATAAAAAAAAACCCGGTTTGTTGCATTAAAACCGAACCTTGCCCCGGGCAGGACCAGAAGGGCAATTTTTCCACTCATTTGACAGTAAGGAGCTTTGGGCAATTAACCAGTGTAGAGAGGGAGAGGGAGAGGTGGGTGGGGGGAGGAGGGAAGATAGCTGGAAAAGGAAGAATAAAGGGAGAGAAGACGAAGAAGAAGAAGAACCAAAACAAAAAAAATAAAGAAAAAACACGCACAAGACGAACAACGACAACAAAAACAACATCAACTACCAAAACAATAAAAAACTAACACACACACACTAATCTAAACACCTGTCCTACACTAACCAATAGAGCAAATTAAGACGCATCACGGCAGGTAAAATTAATTACCACACCTCCGACTACACACTCCGGAAACAAAAAGATCCACTCCTCTAATCACCACCATCTAAATAGCGCTAAGTGAACGTATCTAGATAAGGTAGAATCTTTATGTAATTTCAATCTCATTTTGGTTGTCATATCTAAGTTTGATCTCCTTAAGTTAACTAGTTAGTGTGAGGCAGGTTTAAGTTTACGAATGTTTTAGAATTTGTGTTTAGTTTTTTGTGTTTATTGTTTTTTTATGTATGTAAATAGTAGTGTTTGGGTGTTTATATGTGTGTGTGTGTTAGTGTGTGTGGTTATATAGTGATAAAAACACAGACACACACACACATACACACACACACACACCTCTAAACACACACCTACTCCCACACCTACACACATTTACACCCACCTACACCCTACCCCAACAAACACACCCACCCCCACACACACCCACCCCCACACACACACACCCTACACACACACACCCCACCTTTCACAACACAGGGAGGACAGGTATGCACACCATCCTCACCTTGATTAATGAATGCATCCTCCAGAGTAACACACACACACACACACAGACACACACACACACACACACACAAGATAGTGAACGAGAACTGGCTGATATATATTGATCGTTTGTGTTACCTGTAATGGTAATTGATTATAAAGGTTAATTAAGCACCTACCTGGAGCTATGGGGGGAGATATGGGTCAGGAGAGGGAGGAAGGGAGAGAGGGAGGGAGGAAAGGATATAGGGATGGAGAGAAGGAGGGTTAGGGGAGGGAGAGAAGGAGAGAGGAGGAGAAATAGAAAGGGAAGGAAAGAGGAAATGAGGGAGGGAAGATTAGAAGGAAGAAGAAAGAGAAAGGTAATCAACTAACCAACCAACCAAGCCAGTTAATCAGTCAACCAGCTAACCAATCAACCTAAGTCCCTCTATCAAATACCTTACACGGTCCACCATCCCACCATTACACTCCCACTAAACTGACTCGACTGTCCGTGTGTATGTGGACCAACGAAAGGAAGGGGAAGTATTTTTTTTTTTTTACCCATTATGAATTATGTTTCCCGAGTAGAAGAATTATATAGAGACAATCGCCACCATCAACACGCACTCGGTCGGCGGTAGGAAGCGAGGATGAGTCGTAAGGTAAAAGGTGAATATTACCTGTAATTAGTTTTTGCATTGGAGTTAATAAGGTAGAAGATGTGGGTAGGGTGGGTAGGGTGGGTAGGTGGGTAGGTATGTAGGTGGATAGGTAGGTAGATAGGCAAACAATATAAACAACAACAAAACTACTAAACCACAACTCAGGCTTAAAACATCTATTAACAATTGTCTACACTCAGAAGCAGACAAAATAGCAAACAAAACGATCATAGCATAACAGAGTGTACAAAAAAAAACATAATTATCAATCGGTATTTACACTCTCCAGGAAGTCAGTGTGTTGTGACAGCTATAGAAGGTAAACTTTGCGGTCGAGACGGTTAAGGTGAGTTGACTGTGGTGCTAAAGTCAGTCACGGTGGGGGTGGGGGTGAGGGAGAGGTGAGGGTAGGGGGTCAGGGAGGAGGTAGGGAGGGTAGGGGAGAGGAAGGGAGGTGTGGGACGGGGTCAGGGAGGAAGGTGTGGGATGGGGAGGGGGTAGAGGGGAGGGGAGAAGGGGATGAGGGAAGGTACAGTACAGAAACACACACACACACACACACACACACACACACACTGCAGAAGGAAGACCATTTTCGTGTTCAGCCCACTGTACAGTAGATGAGTTGACCCCACCTCCCACCCTCACCCCCCCACCTCACCCCCCCCCTCACCCCCTCCCCCCTCCCACTTCCTCATCCATCCGGTCACTTATTGTTTCTCTCCTCTTAGATGTCTTAGTCTGTCTGTATGTCTGTCTGTCTGTCTGTCTGTGTTTTTAGGTCTGTCTCTGTCTATCTCTCTCTCTCTGTCTCTGTCTTTGTCTGTTTGTTGGTCTGTGTGTCTGTTTGTGTGTGTGTGTGTGTGTGTACCTATCTGTCTGTCTGTTACGTCGTTAAATTTTTTCATGACAAAAGTTTCAAATCAGGTAAATCACATGTATTCACTCTGTGTTATTCTGCCCTTGAAAACTTATTCATAAAGAGACGTCAGTGTAATCATCTATAATATCCATTCATTATCGCTCCTAAACCTACAAAATAGTCGCCAACACAACACAAAAACTCAGCAATTTTTATAAATTTTGAAGCGTATCAGTGAAGATTTTTACTCTCGTGCGTAAAAGTCAAGCGTGTAGATAAAATTTAAGCTTGGGTGGATGAAGTTCAAGCTTAGGTGAATGAAGTTCAAGCTTAGGTGGATGAAATTCAAGCTTAGGTGAAAAAAATATGGATATATAAAAATCCCAAGCTTAGATGAAAAATCCCAAGCTTAGATGAACAAATCCCAAGCTTGGCTACTCACACTGTAATAAATAAATGTGGACTGTTTACAAATACTGGATCATAAACTTGGCTGAGACGACGTTAGTTCCTGATGATAGGCGTAATGATGTGTGGCGATGCATAAATGGTTCTTATGTTACTAATAAATACAGGTGAAGGTATTATTATTGTTATTGTTGGTAATTAGGAAGGTATTTATAAGAGTGAGTGTGTGTGTGTGTGTGTCTGTGTGTGTGTGTGTGTGTGTGTGTGTGTGTGTCTACTATCATGAAAACATCTTACTAACATATATACTGTAGACGTACAAATACAGACACGGTCACAGTACAAACACACGCACACACACACACACACCCACAGGTATACACAGGCAAAAACACTCACTCATAAGCACCTCGATACAACCACTACAGTTAAACTCTCTCTCTCTCTCTCTCTCTCTCTCTCTCTCTCTCTCCACAACATCTGCTTAGCGTTCGTGCCGCCAGGAAGCTTCCCCCCCCCCAGCTCCCCCGACCCCCTCCTCCACGTACTCCACTACCTGTGCTACGGACCAATTAAGGACGGATATTGCCTGTGAATGTTCGTACGTGATCGAGTGTTTATCATCAATGTCCGTTCGTCCGTGGTTGCCCGAGGTGGTCCCTTATTATCAGATCGTCAGGAGTACGTACATGAGAGAGTGTGTGTGTGTGTGTGCGTAAATGTATATTTCTATGTGCGTGTTTAATTTTATGTGGAGTTTTGTGAGTGTATTGGCGTATGTGTTTATGTGTATTCATGCATATGTGGTCATGTTCTCTCTCTCTCTCTCTCTCTCTCTCAGCGCATATTAGAGCTAGCTTTATCTGCCACAAGAGACGTAACCAACACCTCAGCACCACAACAAATGAATCAACATAATATAACTTTCTTTTCTCTTTACTTAGTTTCTCTTTTTGTCACGTCACGTTACGAGACATAAACGTGACCGAGCGGTGACATGAGAGGGGGGGGGAGGGGGGGGACTGTGGGGGTGGGGAGGGGAGGGTTGTGATTGTGTAGGGGTGTAGGGGGTAATGACATACATACATACATACATACATACATACATACATACATACATACATACATACATACATACATACATACATACATACATACATACATACATGGATCTCTCCAATTTAGCCAAACAACAGGTAGACGTTGGATTATTTATCACTACAACAGGTGTACTTGACTGAGATTGAATAGTAGCAGTATCTGGTAACCTGTCAGAGAGATAATAACGTTTCACAGTAGAATAGTTATCCACATCCACATAGTTGGCTTAATGATTGGTTGTATATCATATCCACATACTGTACACATACCCACACTAATTATTATTGACGACTTATAATATCCACATACTGTACGCATACCTATTCTCATAATATCCACATACCCGCCCTAACAATTAACTATACACAATATCCACATACCCGTCCCAACGTTTAGCTACTATTAACAGTCCTTACCTCCAACAGACCGTCAAAATAAGTGCTCCTGAACATAACACCTTCTCATTAAACAAACACACACTCACACAGACCATCAATAGTAACGATTCGCCGAACACTGTCTATGGGAAGGCTGGAACGAGTGATCAATATAACTCAAAGTAATGATAACACAGTAGAGAAATGAGTTAGAATTAATAACTGGATATATATATATATAAAAAAAAACTGATTTATCTGCTATACTTACAGTGACTTAAGTTTGTTGAAGTCAGAGCCATAGAGCCACAGAGCCACAGAGCCAAAGACAGTCTTATTATCAGTGACTCCTTATCCTCACTATACTTGATCTTGGCACTGATCTTGGCACTGTCTATCTCAGAGTGCCATAAACTTGTTCCTGAAGACAAATACAAAAATATACTTCAGTATGAAACAATAATGAATACAGCGAAGATTTGTTCCTGTAGCTGAAGTCAACTTAGAGAGAGAGAGAGAGAGAGAGAGAGAGAGGGGGGCAGTAAATGGTAGCTTATCTGCTTTGGCGGAAGACAGACGTGGTGAGGGAGGCGAGTATAGCTTCCTCCTTCTTCTTCCCTCCCTTCTCCTTTTGCCTCCTCTTCCCCTCCCTCCCACCTATCCTCAGCCATCCCTCATATCCTCCCTCTCATCCACCTTCCCCTCCCTCCTTCTCACCCACCTGCTCCACTCCCACCCACAAAAATCTCTCCCTTCACACCCCATTCCACCCCCCTACCCACCCCCCCCACCCCCCACTCCACCCCCCCACTCACCATCCAGTCAGAAGTCCCCCAAAACTGGTCTACCGGATCTGTCCCGCTTAACGCCCACATTTAACGTCATTTTCCGGTTATTATGGCCATTAAGTGACGTTTGCATCTGTGTAAATCATCAGAGTGGAAAAAAGGAAAAGTAATAAAAAAATAAATAAAGATACAATGATAAAAGAAGTGGAAACAATTAACACAGGAAGGAATTTTGTTTTAGAGGGAGGGGAGATTCTTGATGATTTTTGAGGATTCCTGATGATTCCTAAAGATTTCTGATGATTCCTAAAGATTTCTGATGATTCCTAAAGATTCCTGATGATTCCTGATGATTCCTAAAAATTTCTTAAGATTCCCCTCAATTCCCAGAGATTCAATAAACTTCTTAATTCCCCCTAAAAGATTCCCAAAGCTTTAAAAAAATTCCCTAAATTCACACATTTTTCCCTGACATTAACGGATAATTCCCCCCCCCCCAAAAAAAAAACCCTAAATAATCTTAGTTTGAAAATGTTAATTACTACAATAAATAACTAAATAAAATATGGTAATAATTTATCTATTAACAGTCGAGTTTCAGCATCCTTTCGACGCCATTTTGAACCATCTTTAGAGATTATTGGTAAAGGATATGACGACTTTTCCTCCTTACCTTCCTCCCTCCTTCCTTACCCTCCCTCCTTCCCTCTCTCCTTTTTTATCCTCCCTCCTTCCCTCCCTCTTTACTCTCCTTACCCGTCCCTCAAACACACACCTTCCTTTCCCTTCCTCCAAAGCCTCTCCGCTCTCCTACTCTTCTCCCTCCTCCGCTCCTTCCGCTTCTTCCCTCCGCTCCCCTACTTCTCCTGCCTTCTCCGCCTTCCCTACTCTTCTTCTCCCTCTCCGCTCTTTCCTTCTCCCTTCCCTCCCCCGCTCTCATGAAACAGGCTTCAGCATGTTCCTACAACAGCCACACACCAATACCTCCCAAACCCAAGCCATTCTGCAAACACAGAGGAAAGTTAGAGGACTGCTGGGAGACACTAGCTAACTCTCCTGCCTTACATGTGTGTGAGGAGGTGAGGGAGGAGGAAGGGGGGTGTGAGGAGGTGAGGGAGGCAAGGAGGGAAGGGGGGGTGAGAGGCAGAGGAAGTGAGGGAAGGGGGGTGTGAGGAGGTGAGGGGAGGGGTGAGGGAAGGGGGGGTGAGGGTGTGTGGGGGTGTGTGTGTGGGTGGAGGGGAGTTGTTTGGGGTGTGTATGTTTGTGTGTGTTTTATTTCTACACACACACACACACACACACACATGCCATTTAAATCCTCACTCCTTCACCTAACCTAACCTAACCTAACCTAACCTACAGACTCTTAATTCCTCTACCTATCCCTACCTGACCTGACCTAACCAATTAAGGTGTATCACGGTGTATCTACAGGTACAGTACTCGTTGTCAGTCAGGTAAGGCTCGTAGAAACAGTAAATAGCGAGTTGATAACGAAATAAACACATTATATAACGAAGGCGTGTCTGAGTTCGTTAGGCTTACATAGCGAGGTGATATAACGAAGGTAGGGTAAGGTAGGTTTGCTTCAGGTTAAGTTAAATTAGGTTAGCGTTAGGTTAAGGTAGGTTAGGTTAAGTTGGGTTAGGTTAAGTTGTTCGCATTATGGTGTTTAATCATCGGGTGAAATAAGCTCGAGTGTTATTTCCACGTTAAAGAAAAACTAAATATATATATAACGAGAACAATTCATCATCTGGAGCCAGGTGTGACGTCACTTACCTGTACAAGAACCCGGGTGACGTATTACATCAGTTATTATTAATTGAAGAAGTCTTGTAGTACCACAGTAGTTTACCTGGTATGTGAGGGGGGGAGGGGGAGAGGGAGGGGAGGAGGGTGTGGGGAGGTGGAGGAGGGAGGGGTATGGGGGGGGGGTAGGGAGGGTGCGGGGGGAGGTGGAGGAGGGGTATGGGGGTACGGGGGTTGGTAGTCTTTGCATAGTTGTCGCGCCACTGGGCTAAATTATGTCTCAACCAGCAGATGATAAAACATTGAACAAGCCAATTAGCAGTGGCTGTCAGCGTGAGTCTCCGGCTCCCGAGGCGTCAACACCAGACGACTGATGGTTCACAAATATCCACAATCTCCTAATTAGATTTTACTGTCGTTTTTTTTATATATATACACCCAAGTCACCAGCGCTACAAAGCTCTAACACGCTCGCGTTTAATTATAAGGTAGATCCAATTCATCACGTAAATGACAAGCAGCTTACACAATTAACTGTTTAAATGACAGAAGATATGTCTTATTTGACATCGTTGGCCATTACCACCGCCGTCTGATAGCGTGTGTGAAGGAAGTGAGGGAAGGGGAGGGGGCCGCGCTGCACGTCCGGTAATAAAACACATTTCGCAACATTACTTCAGCCATCGGGTAGATCAATGTAGGTTCTCTTTTTTCACGTAATTATCTTTATATGGTTCTAAGTGTTTTTATGTAGGCAAGTCTTTCAATTTCGACCATAAAAGCAGAATAAATTTTATGCTAAGTTGACGTTTGGGAGCGTGGCCGCTTAAGGGGAGTGTTTGTTTACATCTGCCCGGAGGCTATGCTGCCCTCTGGAGGCGTCGCCGGCAACTACCACCGCTATTAGTCTTGGTTAAATAATGTCCCCGTGTCACCTGATGTAGTTTCCCGATAATTGGTATTATGAACATGATTACATGTTCATAAATCATGAGGCTGTAATCCATTCCTTTATTGTTTTACAGATGAGAGAGAAGGATAGACGTAATGCTCAGTGAGGTGGCGCAAAAGGCATCCAGTTAAGAGCGGAATGGTAACATAATTATCATCATAGTGGCGTATGTCAAGGGGAGTGCTTGGAGCCTCTTATTGATTTAATGGTCACCCACATTAATAATATTGCAGCTCCATTACCTTCGTTAATGGAGACTATATTAAGGGTTAAAGTTTATATAAAAGGATAAAGTTAATATTAAGTGACTATATACTCTTAAATATATGGTAGTTTATAAAGGATATATGAATATTTACTCACACGTAGGATTCGTGTAATGTAGATAGAACAATAATCGATGGGTTAGGTTAAGTTAGCTTTGGACAATTTCGATCAAGTGGGTTTAAGTGGTATTATTTTCCCGAATATCTATCTGTCTGTCTGTTTGTCTGCCTGTCTGTCCGTCTGTCTCCCATTCTCCCTCCATCCCTCCCTCACTCTCCCTCCCTCCCTCCCTCCCTCCCTCCCCGTGAAGCTGCTAGGAAGGTGCTGGACAAAGAACGTGTTTTTTTTTTGACAGTGAGACACGGAAGTACAGCTGCCCCGGTAACCAAACTAGATTCTCTCTCTCTCTCTCTCTCTCTCTCTCTCTCTCTCTCTCTCTCACTCTCTCTCTTGATTGGTATTTCTAGAAAGAGAGAGAGAGTGTGTGTGTGTGTGTGTGTTTGTGTGTGTGTTTGTGTGTGTGTGTATTGGTCAGGTGGCAACATTTATACTAACGAAACCGCAATCGTTGCTCTAAAGTTGACACACACACACACACGTACGTACATTTTTATTTTGATGTAAATAATTTTATGATCCTTTTTCAACCTTGATTCATCACCTGCGTGTCTGGGTTTATTGCCTCTGTCTGTGTTACATAAGGAACAGGTGTGACAGGTGTGGTAGTTATGGCAGATGTGTGGTGAGTGTTGTGGTGATGGCAGGTGAGAGGTACAGGTGTGTGGTGAGTGTTGTGGTGATGGCAGGTCAGAGGTACAGGTTTGTGGTGAGTGTTGTGGTGATGGCAGGTGAGAGGTACAGGTGTGTGGTGAGTGTTGTGGTGATGGCAGGTGAGAGGTACAGGTGTGTGGTGGGTGTTATGATGATGAGAGGTAAGAGGAACCACACAAAAACATATTTATTGTGAAATAATGGTGATGGTGACAGTGAGAGAAAAGATTATGGTGTTTATCTCACTATCACCTGACGCTGAGAGTGTTATGGTGAGTCTAAGTCCTTCTTATGTACACTATAAACATACACACACACACACACACACTATACATACACACACTATTATACTGACACCATACACGTCCATACTGATGTTAAGTATCTCTGGCAGTGTATCCTTCAAGCAGATGTGAACAAGGCTAAAACTAAAGTGTGTGGCCATGGCTAGACATATGGCCACAAACTCATACTACGTTCTTGACAGGTCTAAGTACACTGTGCGTGAAATAGCACAGCACTTTATCTCAAATGACAAGACAGCCGACATATTAAGATTGTATCCACTTTTTTGCACTTAGTAGCTACATCAGTTCTCATGTTTAGAACCAAACACACAATGTGCTTGAAGACTTCTCACGCAACTGTGAATAACAAAGTGTGAGGCCAGACATACTGCCTCACACGCCTGTACTCACGCAGTTGTGAATAAGTTACCTTTTATGTATAGAACTAAACAAATAATGTAATTGAAATACTGTGTAACATTCAGTGCCATAATATCCTGACAACGGGGGTTAATTATACTGACCCTTTGTAAACTCTACTCTGTAATCCTTTTACATTACCGCTCACAGGATGAGTATGAGGTGCACGATAAACTAGCAGCTGTACGAGTCAAAAATTCAAAATTTCATTCCATACAGAGAGAGAGAGAGAGAGAGAGAGAGAGAGAGAGAGAGAGGTGAAAGGTGAGGTGGTTAATAAAATTCATCAAAACAAAGACTGACACACACACACACACACACACACACACACACACACACACACCATAATATGCAAATGTATCCTCTTATCTAAAGCACTTAATAGGTTTTATATGAGAGGCAGTTACTAGTGTATATAATGTAGAGAGCTTCCTGTGTTACTATCATCCGGCCGAGTACACAGGTAAACAAACTATCATCCGGCCGAGTACACAGGTAAACAAACTATCATCCGGCCGAGTACACAGGTAAACAAACTATCATCCGGCCGAGTACACAGGTAAACAAACTATCATCCGGCCGAGTACACAGGTGTCTAATCTTTACGTCATAGTGGCGTCACCAAGCAACAGAACCAATCACTACGTCAACAACTCATGACGTCATTAAGATCCAACCCAATCAGCAAATGCCATCGTGCTAACCAATCAAAACTCAGTTACAAATTGATGTTGTGACTCAGAAGTGAATAACTGTGTTTTTGTTATGATAATGACCTTAAATTATACAAGAATTATAGAAGAATGTAATTATAATAATATTTGGTATTTGAAAGCAAGTTTGGATTCGTTAATAGAGAAATTATTATTAAGGACAGCAGATGCTAAGGTAAAAAATGAATTGGAATGGGAAAGGAATTTGTTATAAAAAGTATGTTGTAAATATTACCAACAGACAGACAGCACGTGTGTGTGTGTGTGTGTGTTTGTGTGTGTGTGTGTGTGTGTGTAAATCATTTATAATTATTGCTTTACTATTCTACGAAATCATGTGGCTGATAACTGTTGCTCCTGGGAGAAAATGTTAGAGAGAGAGAGAGGAGGAGAGAGAGAGAGAGAGAGGAGAGGTAGAGGGGAGTATAGACAGGAGAGAGAGTTTTCATTCAACAACACCAACAAAACACACACACACACACACACACAAAGACAAGTTTTACGAGTCCCTCAGGCCCTTCACACTTAATTACATCACAGGTTAATTACCATACCAATATGAATATGTATTTATTATATAGCATGTACAGGTATAGTCCAAATTACCTGGACACATCGTAGTATCTGGTGTATTTACTTGTAGTTCTGTATGTAGGTTTGGTTGTGTTACCTGAAGTTTAGACACCCTAGATTATTGTAAGAGTAATCACCTTAATGTTAACCGAACCTAACCGAATCTAACTTAATCTAACCTAACCGAACTTAGCTTCACCTAACCTAACCTAACCTAAACTAACCTGACCTATAATTTAGAGTCATAGGTAATAGGTGGATTAGAATCAATTATAGAATATGTTTGGCTTAATTCTTACCTGCATAGTTGATTAGTTTGGTGTGAGTTTTGTAGGAGTTATTGTTTCATTACTACCACCATCGCCACTACTACTAATACTACTACTACTACTACTACTACCATCATATAGTTATTACCATCTCTATATTGTACGTAACTACCATATAATCACCACACTATCACCACCACATTAACATAACACCCCACCACCATTACAACACTATCATCACCATCACCACCATCATCATCATTATTACCACTACAACACCACCTCACCAACACCACACCCCCACTATACCACCACAACACAACACCAATCACCACTACACCACACCATCACAACACCATCACTATCAAACCATTAACCAACACTGAATTACCGACAGCCTTTATCCTTAGCGTCGACCTCAATAATAATAATAATAATAATAATAATAATAATAATAATAATAATAATAATAATAATAATAATAATAATAATAATAATACTCTTATCCTCGTATTATTTGATTTTTTATTTCCTCTTTTATCTTATTGGTCGTAAAAACTGTTTCTATTCGCCAGTTGCAGGACAATGGCGTCTAATGGCAATAGTGGCGAGAAGTAATTAGTTGCTTTTTATGTATCTGGTAACACTGTTCGGTGCATAAAAAAACACCAACAGCAGGTGTGTTTTGTTGTATTGGTCTAGTAACATCTGTGGTTAATGTGTGTGTGTGTGTGTGTGTGTGTGTGTGTGTGTGTTGATATGTTTCTGTAAATGGTTTTGTATTATTAATATTGGCCATTATTATTATTATTAATATTATTATTATTATTATTATTATTATTATTTGCACATCATGCCTTCGTCATGACACACACACACACACACACACACACACACACACACACACACACACACAAGTACAATAATAATACCACACCATACCACCACAGTTTAACAAAGATGAAACAACCGACTCACTAATGACACACTGTATTAATGAGATGATTATCCTAATTAACATTCTTCTCATCGCTGTCATTATCGTCTTTATTATCATTAAAAATTCTGACATGTACTCCTTATTAAAGAAACTATTATTCATTGAGAGAAAATTAATAATATCACTAATGACACACTGTATTAATGAGATGATTATCCTAATTAACATTCTTCTCATCGCTGTCATTATCGTCTTTATTATCATTAAAAATTCTGACATGTACTCCTTATTAAAGAAACTATTATTCATTGAGAGAAAATTAATAATATCGAGGAATTTGGACAGCTGAATAACTACATTTGAGGTAAGAATTTAGTTTTAATATTTCTGCTTCAAAATTCTCCCCCCACCCCCTCAACCACTAAAACACGTTACTGCCTCATCATATATACAAGTTTTTGCTCATTAAAAATTAAAATTCGATCAAACTTTATATTTTAAGTCATAAAATTTATTGGTAATTTATTTTTTTGCAGGTGTTTTAGTTTAGGGAATAAATTCTCTTTGTTAGAAATATATAGATATATGGGGGTTTTTCTTGACACGTGTACAGGGTGTTGTGAGAGTGTGTACAGCTGAGGTCGATAATCTCTGGACACATGTCGTAAAATCTGGTCAAATCTATTACTTCATGGTCGTGTTCGTGAGGATTTCAGATTTTTTTTAACATTCATTTATCTGTACTTGTGTCTGTATGAGTCTCTGTACCTGTGTTTGTACCTGTACCTGTGTTTGTACCTGTACCTGTGTTTGTACCTGTACCTGTGTTTTTACCTGTACCTGTGTTTGTACCTGTACCTGTGTTTTTACCTGTACCTGTGTTTGTACCTGTACCTGTGTTTTTACCTGTACCTGTGTTTTTACCTGTACCTGTGTTTGTACCTGTACCTGTGTTTTTACCTGTACCTGTGTTTGTACCTGTACCTGTGTTTGTACCTGTACCTGTGTTTGTACCTGTACCTGTGTTTGTACCTGTACCTGTGTTTATACCTGTACCTGTGTTTGTACCTGTACCTGTGTTTGTACCTGTACCTGTGTTTTTACCTGTACCTGTGTTTGTACCTGTACCTGTGTTTGTACCTGGACCTGTTTTTACCTGTACCTGTGTTTTTACCTGTACCTGTGTTTGTACCTGCTGTGTTTTACCTGTACCTGTGTTTTTACCTGCCTCTGTTTGTACCTGTACCTGTGTTTTACCTGTACCTGTGTTTACTGCCTGTGTTTTACCTGTACCTGTGTTTGTACCTGTACCTGTGTTTGTACCTGTACCTGTGTTTGTACCTGTACCTGTGTTTGTACCTGTACCTGTGTTTGTACCTGTACCTGTGTTTATACCTGTACCTGTGTTTGTACCTGTACCTGTGTTTGTACCTGTACCTGTGTTTGTACCTGTACCTGTGTTTGTACCTGTACCTCTGTTTGTACCTGTACCTGTGTTTGTACCTGTACCTGTGTTTGTACCTGTACCTGTGTTTGTACCTGTACCTGTGTTTTTACCTGTACCTACGCTAGATATAATTTTCTCCCAGGATGAATAGAATAAAACAAAACCCACATCAACATAGGCAGAAATCCCACTTTGACCACCCTGGGAAAAAACACACACACACATAAATTACAATATACAATGAAATGTAAAGAAGTAAGAGAGAATAGAACGATTAAAGTAATAAATCCACACAAAGAATAAGAACTAATGATTGTATTATCGTCCAGAAATACAAAAAAAAATAAAAATAATTCCAGCTTACGTAACATTAATAACACGACAACACTTTGACGGATCACTTTAATTTTCATCACTTCTTTTCTAAATTATTCTGTATCGTCTTTCTCTCTCTTTTATTATTCTATTTCTACTTGGGTACATTTATTTATCTTATTGTCTATCGTTATTGTTAAATTTAGCGTGAGGTGGATCTAATTTTTTTATTTTATCTTAATTTGTTTGTTTTCGTTGTGATTTTTGTCTATTTTCTCGTTATTTTTTTTTTTATGTTATTATTATTATTATTATTATTATTATTATAATTGAAACAAACTGTGATACACTAAAGACCCTCACACACACACACACACACACACACACACACACACCATTAAAACAGGAGCGCCATTATCACCCTCAAAACACCACAATCTGCCAGACGGTAGAGAGCGTAAACCAGGTCCAATTGCAAGAGCTCAGAAAGCATAAAACGAGATCTAAGCGAGAATAACCCACACCCACCCACACCCCCAGACACACCACCCACCCACCACTCTCGACCATCTGGAACTGTTCATTCTTATTTTAATAGAAAATTTTGCACTGATCTCTATTCGAGTTTTTGTTTAAGTATTTATATAGTTTTTTTGTTGGACCGTTATTACCAGAGACGTTTCCTCAATTCAGTACAGACGTAATGTGGATCCAAATTACCTCGCGTGTTATTACAGGTGAGGGATTGAGGAACTAGGGACGTTCTTCTGGTGTGAGGTGAGGTGAAGCCTTGTTTGGGTGGTGAGGGGTATTTGTCTTATGTTTGGGTGAGTGGTGGTGGTCGCTCGTGTTTGAGTGATGAGGTATTGTGTGAAGCTTATTTTTTGGGTGGTGAGGGTGTTGTGTGAAGCCTTGTTTGGGTAGTGAGTGGTGAATTAAAGCCGTGTTTGGGTAGTGAGTGGTGAATTGAAGCCGTGTTTGGGTAGTGAGTGGTGAATTGAAGCCTTGTTTGAGTGATGAGGGTGTTGCGTGAAGCCTTGTTTGGGTAGTGAGTGGTGAATTAAAGCCGTGTTTGAGTGATGAGGGTGTTGTGTGAAGCCTTATTTGGGTAGTGAGGGTGTTAGATGAAGCCTTCCATCCATCCATCCATCCATCCATCTATTAACGAGGTGTGGCGGCTGTCAGCGACTGTATAGCTTGGGAACAAAAGTCAGCGACCTTACAGTTTTTGGCAAGCACATCCGGGCAAACATCCGCTAGCCCACCACACACACACCATCAGAGAGGAGAGATTGATTATTACCAAGTGCACGACGGATCTATGTCTCTCTTTGTCTCTCTGTCTCTCTTTCTGTGCCTGTCTGTTTTTGTCTGTCTTCGCCTCTGTCTGTTTTTGTGTCTCTATGTTTCTGTCTGTCTCTCTCTCTCTCTCTGTATGTGTCTGTCTGTTTCTGTCTGTCTTTGTCTCTCTTTCTGTCTGCCTGATTGTCTCTCTGTCTGTCTGTGTGTCTCTCTCTCTCTCTCTCTCTGTCTATCTCTCTCTTATACACCCCCGGTTTCTGGCCTGAAAGAGAGAGGTACAGCTACAAGCACAGGTACAGAGGCAAGCACAGGTACAGAGGCAAGCACAGGTACAGAGGCAAGCACAGGTACAGACGCAAGCACAGGTACAGACGCAAGCACAGGTACAGACACAAGCACAGGTACAGACACAAACACAGGTACAGGTACACAAGCACAGGTACAGACACAAACACAGGTACAGACACAAGCACAGGTACAGACACAAACACAGGTACAGACACAAACACAGGTACAGACACAAACACAGGTACAGACACAAGCACAGGTACAGACGCAAGCACAGGTACAGACACAAACACAGGTACAGACGCAAGCACAGGTACAGACACAAACACAGGTACAGACACAAGCACAGGTACAGACGCAAGCACAGGTACAGAGGCAAGCACAGGTACACAAGAACAGGTACACAAGCACAGGTACACAAGCACAGGTAATGAGGCGTCACAATAACAACACCCAGTTTGTTTACCACAATTATTACGTCACCTCAACATCTACCTGTAATTAGTGAACATGTGAACGTGATAATTGATATAGAGAATTATATTAGACAAAACTTATAACTTCAGGTAAGGTCTTAATTAATTTGTTCATGATGATAATTATACAGATTATTCTACAGGTGATAATTGGTTTAATTTGTTAATGTGATATAATTGTCAGGTGATAATTTAATTAGTGATCTTGATAATTGTCGAGATTAATATTAGGAATTATTATAGTGATGATGTGATTAATTAAATTAAGACTTGTTCGTGTTAGATTATCAACAGGTAACAGTCCAGGTAAATTAATTGTAATTATCTTTACACAAATTATCAGCTAATACCTTAATGAGTTTATTTGTGATCATTACTGTACTAATTGCCAAGAGATGATAGCATATTTAATTTAATTGTAACAGGATAGCTTATCATTCGGTTCTTTTTTAGGCAGTTAATTACTAATGATAATTAATTGGACTACTTTAATCACGTGATATTTTAATTAACTGACTAATTATTAACAGTTGGATTATATATCGTCAGCTTATATACTAATTATGCCGGATTTAATCAGTGTTGGGTTAACTAGGATAGATAAGGATTAAGGTAGGTTAGGTTAGGTTAGGTTAGGTTAGGTTAGGTTAGGTGTGATGTTGCCGTAGAGTGTATGTTTAGACCACACACACACACACACACACACACACACACACAGCCGCCTGAGTTATTCATCATTACACACAAACGTAACTTAACCTAAATAACTAATCTTACTTACCCTCTTACCCTCTTACCCTCCCTCTCTACTCTTCCCTCCCTTCCCTCTCTCTTCTTTCCCTCTCCCTCCCTCCCTCACAACACACACACAACACACACTCCTGACCGGTAATTACATTAATCCCCTAACAACCTGTCTCTCCACACTCATCTCACCTAAATGACTCTCTTAAGTGTTTTTATTAAGTCTGTTTTAATCCTTGTAAGAGTGTGTTGAGTGCGTTGTGGTGAAGTGTGTTGGTGAAGTGTGTTGTGGTGAAGTGTGTTGTGGTGAAGTGTGCCTTGGTGAAGTGCGTAAAGTGTGTTGTGTGCTAATTAACCTACACATACATTGAAATACATACACGTAAAAACATTCATACGTACATATACACTCACACGTATATGTACACAGATACATAAAAATACACACACACATACACACAGACAGGGTAAAATATCCATTGGCCAGAATAACCTTAAGAAAAATACAAGGAGTCACATAAAGCTTATTTCACCTGATTCATAAATATAGCAAAATAATATCTGGAGGTTAGGTTAGATTAGGTTAGGTTAGGTTAGGTTAGGTTAGGTTAGATTAGGTGAAGTTAGGTTAGGTTAGGTTAGGTTAGGAATAGGGGGGGGGGTGGTGCTAATCTTCACGTGATCCATACATACCACAAATATTGGAGAAAAAACAAGAAGATAGGAGTAAATATTTCAAACATACCGATTTAAAGTCTTGTTAGCTGAATGATGATCCAGTGTTGTCCATTGGAGGCTCCTCGTAATGTATGGTTCAATAGTGTTAACAGCTTGGGTGTCTAATCTTCCTTTAATTCACTGAGTAACACACGCACCCACAGTCTACCTCACACTGCCTGACGACCATGTAAACACCAGGTAAGACACGCGATTTTG
This sequence comes from Homarus americanus, assembly GCF_018991925.1. Taxonomy (NCBI): domain Eukaryota; kingdom Metazoa; phylum Arthropoda; class Malacostraca; order Decapoda; family Nephropidae; genus Homarus; species Homarus americanus. The sequence goes on from NW_024723541.1 coordinate 4,205,721, forward strand.
AACTACTGAATTGGGTAGTTTGGCTTATTTCTCTCATAATAAACCTTAAAAGTAGCAAAATTGCGATAATGTGACGAAGAGAGAGAGAGAGAGAGACTATTAATATCTCCCCCAATGAACTACAAAACAGGTACTAATTAACATAACACCTGTCACCTCATTTCTCACCTGTCCATGTTTACACCTGTCTTACCTCACGTCACCTTCCCTTAATTAAATTCCCTTCCTGTTTTGAGGGTCTTTGTATAATAACTTTTTACCAACCGATTACAAGTGTTAGTTCTTTATAGTGCTTCAATTTCCAGGGGTCTTGAAGCACCGGCCACAGCAGGTGAGGGAATGGTGATTCATCTCGTCACGTTTGCTGTATGTGAAGAACGACTGAGGGGGGAGGGACCTAGGCTTCCTACTGTATCTGAATGAAAAGCTTCTCTACCCTAAGATTCTGTTGAGTTGTGGTTGTGCTTCAGTACTTGGAAGGAGGCGGGTTATTCTCATTTCTCCTTCAATCTTCCTTCTCTTTCTTACTCTTTCCATATTCCTCCTTATTATCGTTTTTACTCCTTCTATCCACCTTTTCCTCGTTTTTACTCCTTCCATCATAATCCTTATCCCTCTCTCTTTCTTCTTCTTTCTTATTCCTTCCATCCTTCTACCGTTAATGAAACAGCAAATAATTCACCCTAAAGAAACTCAAATAGTGAACAAAAATAGGGGGAAATGGGTTGGTTCTACTTACAAATGGGGAAAAAATAGGGAGAGATGAATTGACCCTGCTTTGAAATAGGGAAAAGCTAGGGAAGAAAACCCCAGCCCCTAATTGGTGTAAAATAAGTACTAAGAAAATATCTCACAGTTAATAGGTTCAAAATAGGGACAGAGGAGTGTGTTTCACCTTTAATAAATCCCATAAAAATAGGGAGGAAGGATTATCCCCGTAATAGAACTGAAATAGGGACAGGATATAAATCTCCATAGGTATTTAAAGAAGGTAATGACACACCTGTAATTAATTACCATACAAGCTGTGATGACACTCTCCGCTAATAGGTATTTGCAAAAGGTAATTACACACCTTTAATTAATTAGCATGTAGGCCCTGGATGATACTCTCTTGATGGGTATTTAAAGAAGTTAATGAGACACCTGTGATTAATTACCACTTTGGCCTTTAAACGGGAATTATACACCTGTAATTAATTAGCATGCAGGCCCTGGATAACAGCCTTGATAGGTAAAGGTAAGGAGACACCTGTGATTAATTACCATGTAGTTTTTATTGTTTTCAAAAACACATTTTATACACAATTGGCAAAAAAAGAAAGAGGCTGAACAGAGTCCTTCGTGATGGCCGCCTCTGAGTACTGTACCAGAGGACGGCCACCATAGGCCTATAAATTCTTACCATGGAAACACGGTAGGCATATGAGAGGATGGAAAAAAACAAAAAACAAAAAAATAACATTCGTAAACCAAGAGTAGGCTATATCTACTCCCCTAGGTAACCAATCAAAACTGCGGGATTGTGGAACCCTGGAATGTAATTGGTTCATTGATATATTGTGTACCCTAGCTATTTCCCCTACAACAATGAGTCAATGGACCAATCAGAATTGAAAGGGACTTTTCAAGCCCAGTCTATCATCTCCCTGATTGGTCCACTGAGTAATTGTATACAAATGTGAGAAAGATAAATAAATAATGAAACTCCTCTACCTGTGTTCACCTGATGATTTTATTTAATTAATTAACTCCGAAAGAATCCCCCAATTAAAAAAAATCCATAACAGTTTATTATTTATTGAACACAAAGAAACTTTTATTTTTTTCCCTCATCCACAATATGTAATGAAAAATATATTACAATTTTTTTCTTATTTAGAAAAACAAACATAAGCTTTGTTCAGCTGATGTATGGCAAATTCCTCTCAAAAGCACATAGTTAATTATGTTCTTTGTCGCGCAGTGTGTGGTCTGTGGCCGGAGGTCTGTGGCGACACTGGTAGTTACTCCCGCGCATACGTGAGCTTACTCTGCGCATGCGTAAGGTTAGTCTGTGCATGCGTGAAAAAACTCTTCGCATATGTGAGATCACTCTGCGCATGCGTGAAAAACACTCCGCATACATAAGTTTTTCTCAGCGCACACGTGAGATTTACACTACGCATGCGTGAGATTTCGTAAAGTAAATATCGTATACAAAACTTATTGACTGAATAAAGGTTAGGTCACCACATGATGAGTGTAGCAGCGGGCTAGCGTGAGATCAGACTCAAACGCGGGAGGAAGGTCAACAAGCACGCCAACAGATTACGTCATGGCCACACAAACCACACACATACGTCAACAAATAAATCAAACTTCAATAACCATAGTTTCTACTTCCTTTGTGTTTGATTTGACTTGAATATAATTTAAATCACCGTGAGTGCATGAGACAAGAGGTCCCATGCATTCACCAGCATCACATATTACAAGCTGGAATGAATTGATATAGATATATATATTTTTTTTCGAAGTTCTATTGCAAGAGGTAACATACTCTGCAATATTACCTTATTACCCTGTGTTTTTATTTGATAAGGTGTGTGTGTACTGAGGGGGGCGCCACCTGTGTCCACCTGACCGTGTGATTGTCAGGTGAAAGGAGGTGTCACCCACTGATTGTGCATGCGGTTATAGGCGCTGTTGTCTCATTGTACCTGGGAGGACCACTTAACCTGTGACACACCTTGATACACTGTACTAACACACACACACACACACAAGTACGCATATATATAAACATACATATATATATAAACACATACATATATATACATACATATACATATTATATATATATATATAAACACATGCATATATATATATATATATATATATATATATATATATATATATATATATATATATATATATATATATATATATATATATATATATATATATATATATATATATATATATATATATATATATATATATATATATATATATATATATATATATATATATATAGACGCTCACAGTGTCAGTAGATGTGTCGGCGTCTTTGATCACGTCCCATGAATATTGAAACAAGAGAAAGATAAAGGTAAATACACTGAAAATCACAAAAGGAGGTAGAACATTGGCTGATCACCTGCCACCCTCCAGAGTCCTCGAGGCCGAGCAACAGGTGACGCTCGTACTTATCATCTCAAGGATGACCTTTTAACTTTTAACAGGTGTAATAATAAAGGACGAGTTATAATTTGGTCACTTTACAAATTATGTAAAATATTAATCAACAGGTAACAAGCTCACCTTAATAACATTTTATATATGTACTGTATATATACATATATATAGTATACATATATATTATACATACATATTAGATATATAGTTTACACAAAGGCTACCACAGTATGTCGGCGAGTGGCCCTTGTGAGACAGAAGCTCTCGGTGATAGCAAGGGTCCCACCGCCCGTCAGCGCCATAGGGATGACGGGCTGACACAAGACACCTGCCTGCCACTCACAACACCTGGTACCTGTGTTAATTAGTGACACGTAAGGTATATAATGGTCAAAAAACCTTAAACAATAGCGAGATAATTGGTGGCGACTTGAGATGCTCGGCCTTGAGGGTATGTAAGGTTTAGCTGGGTATTGTTGAGGCGTTATACTGAGCTCCTCCTCGACCTCTTGACACTCAAGTGATGGTGATAGTTGTTGTTATTGACACACCGGGTGAAGATAAAGTTACATGCAACCATAAGTAAAATAAACAATATAATACAAGTTTGTATATTTATCGTGTTGTATAATTCATCACCCAAGTATAATTATTGGTATGATTACAGTCACTGAGCCACGGTACTGTGAGGGAATAAACCTGAATAGTGTTACATCTGTCTCTCACCTCTCACCTCTCGCCTCTCACCATCAAAACATAATGAAGATGTAACACCAACAACCACAAACTACTCCTTGATATTTACTACGAAATGTCTCGGAGGTCAAAAGGTCAATGGTCCAGGTGGAGGGGTCAACCTGTTTGGGAAACTTAATCAAAGGTGATTTGGTTTACTGGGTGAGGCAGGGAGAGGAACAGTGACCCGCGGGGTGCACGGGGAGCCAGTCGCCCGCCGCCCCCACCCTGGTGTGCTGGGCCGTACAGTGTTGGCAGCCAGTGTGGGTCTTCATCACGAGGTGTTGAGATTACGTGAGAACAGCACCTGGGGAGAACCTGGCCAGCACCTACAGTACACCGGCCTGGACAGACGGACAGCGTGGCTATAATGACTCACTATCACGACTCAGTTCAGTGTCAAGAGTACTGTTGAAGGATTGGTATAACGCCTTACAAAATATTGTGGAGGGCACTCCACAAAGTGGAGTGGAGGGCACTCCACATAGTGGGGTGGAGGGCACTCCACATTTAGTGGGATGGAGGGCTCTCCACATAGTGGCGTGGAGGGCACTCCACATATTGGAGTAGAGGGCTCTCCACATAGTGGCGTGAAGGTCTCTCCACAGTGTGGTAGAAGGCACTCCACATATAATGGTAGAAAGCCCTCCGCACACTGCAGTGGAGAGCACTCCACATAGTGACGTGGAGGTCCCTTCACGGTGTGTAGTGGAGCGCACTACACATAGTGCAGTGGAGGGCTCCCCGCACAGTATTTTTGATTTTGTTGCTCCACCTGTGAAACCTCTCGTGTTGTTGACTGTGGTGTCATGCAGCTGCTTATATAAACTGTCCAATTTGGATGGTTGACTCGTCACGTCGACAGATTGTTATTTTGCATAAACAAGAAATTCAATACAAATTCCTGAATATTTATTTGACTGATGAAATACCTTGTTGTTACAGTTCTGTTATTTACGGTTAATATTATCATGACTCTTCCATCACCATTAATCATATTACATGAAAAAAACACTACAAATAACATTTCATAAAATCACTTTTTTTAAAAAAATATTACAGTATGGTACAAAAAACATCCCGGGGATGAGAAATAAAGAGAGGGAGGGAGACACTAGTCGGGGGAGGGACACGCGGCCCGGGGACTAGGACTTCGTTTGATGTCTGCCACACGGACCACGGTGGTGGGTGACTGGGGCCTGGGTGTGGGTCCTCGTGAGACCTGGGCGTCGCTGCGTCCTCCGTCGCCGTTACATTTGTCGCGGGCTGGAGGACCTCGCTGTTGTCTCCTGGGCGCCGGTCCTGAACCCGTGGGCAAAAAACACACAATTACTGGCAGGTTCTGGCCCCACGTGCTGGGCACACACACATTGTCCGCCTACATCACCAAACATTAATGCATGAAACACGACCATACAGGAACTTGAACCACAGTATTGACCAGACGCCAGACTCAGCCGACAATCGCTCTACCTGTGGCTGAGTGGTCATCGGCTCACACTGGCATCCTTCCAGCACTAGGTTCGAGTCCATATATAGACACATTTCAACCTCTGGTGCCTAATATTATTCCATAACTTCTGCCTTGGTCTAAGTTGTTGTTTATTTCTTTATTATTTGGTTTTAACAAAGTTCTTCCCTTCATTCTCTTACTTGTGTTTATTTATTTAATATTAATCAACATATTCCATAAATATTTCAGTGGTGGACCTCGGCAATAAGGGAAGAACAGTGTTACCAACCTTAAAGCTAAACCTAAAACAGTGTTACAAACTTCAGGGCTGACTGGTGTTGTATAATATAACCTTAACACACAAGTAGAGAAATTATACATCAAAATACAGGCGAAAAATATTGAAAAAGTTATATTCACATTACAAAAAAAATACATAATACTTGAAAACTGTAACATATAGTCTCTGTATCTTACTTAAAATACTTTCTTAATTATTCTCAATTAATGAAAATGTTGAGATAATAAATGTGTGATGATGACTGGTATATAATGTGTTAGAATGTTGGTGTAGCGGTGTATGGTGACAACAGGTGTACTGAAGATGGTGCTGACGCTAATTACCTCCAGCACAGGTAAGGCCAGGTAGTAAGGTTTTCATTATTATTGTTTGGTTACTTTATAAAAGTGTGTGTGTGTGTACATAAAGCATTGTATGTGTTAGTAATACCGTATATAACTATTTATAAAGATAAATAGGTTTATATGCACACACACACACACACACATATATATATATATATATATATATATATATATATATATATATATATATATATATATATATATATATATATATATATATATATATATATATATATATATATACATATATATATATTTATGTATGTATATATTTTGCATGGAATAGATATCTAGTTGTATATTCATACATGTACACACATTTATGTGTATTCATATATACATTAATCAACCTGAATCACCATATATGAAGCCCTGTCTCTATAGTATACATAAATGTGTGATGTGTTTAAAAAACAATATAATTATATCCATTAACTTATATATATGAGTGACTAAAAGACAGACAGACAGAGAAGCAGCACCAGTCAACCCCCATATGAACACGAGGATAATAATAATAATAATAATAATAATAATAATAATAATAATAATAATAATAATAATAATCAACTCTTACTAAACCTTGTCTTATAGACGCTGTAATAAATATATTTAGTTCAGTCATTCCTAAACTCAACGATCAAAACAAAAACTTAAAAAAATATGTTTCCCTGAAGAAAACAAATTAGCCCTATGGTCGCTTATGTAATTAATTCCATTATTTTCATTGTGGTTAAGTTATAAGATTATTGGGAGTCTCAGGTGGGAGGGGAGAGAGAGAGGAGAACTATTTGTTGCTATTGTTTTGTGAATTTTAACTACCACGGTGATTAAATAGCAAATATTAATGTTTTTGTGACTATTTTTCAAGATTAGAAAGGGGGTAGAACGCAAGATTGCAGTGACGTGTCGTGTCGTGCCGTGTTGAGTTGAGTTGCGTGTTTATCGGTGTTGTTCATATATGTGTGTGTGTGTGTGTGTGTGTGTGTGTGTGTGTGTGAATTCCCCTTCAATACTTAATCAACACACCTGACTGCCCACACATGACCAATACCAGCAATACGTGTTTAAGTCATACTAGTTAACTAACCCGTATGAACATTTACCTGAACAAATACTATGAAAAATGATGGAAATTTGGGGCTAAAATGCTGGAATTGGTAGGAAATGCTCTTAAACCTCTCTCCTCTCTCTCTCCTTTACAATTTTCTTCCCTTGAGAATTACAATAGTTAGGTTTGTAAAGTTTGGTCATAAAAGAAGAGGAAGGGCAAGAGAAAGGAGGAAGAAGATGATAATGAAGATAATTAAGATATTTAAATAATAATTAACATATTTCTTATAATTTATAGTAAAATTTACGCATAATTATTTTTATGACAAAACTTAAAAAAAAATATCTATTAAAATATTCCTATAAAATACTATTAATTAATTTCAGATAAGATGAAAAATAACATCCAAGTTATCAGTAAAAAAACGAATTCAAGAAAAAGTATCGATTGATAAGTAAAATTATCTTATCTTATCGTACAAAATAAAAAACAATTTTGGAGGAAAAATTAAAATTCTTTTCAGTTCAATATTGAAAAAAAAATGTGGGACTGAACAGGTGAGGTTACATGACAATTGAGGACATGACAAGTGTGGTGACATGACAGGTGTGAGGACAAGACAGGTGTGAGGACAAGACAGGTGTGGAGAGATGGTCAAAATCACGAGTGTGGCAACATGGCAAATGTGTGAGTATGATTAATGTACTAACATGACAATTATGGCAAGACTAGTATGCCATTATGACAAGGGTGGCAAGCCTGGTAATATGTCATAGTATGGGACCATGGCAAAGTGTAACGTCATGGCAAAGTATAGTGACATGACAAATTAAGGTGACATGACAACTGTTGTGGCATGGCGAGGAAAATGTAACAAAAATACTCTGTACAATGAGGCACTTAGAGACTGGCACTTCTGGCACTAACAGCATCAGTGCCACACCTTCCTCAACCAGCACCACAAAGTTGCCCACAAATCCTACCCACCTTTCTACCCACCACACAACACATCCCTCTACCCACCACACAACACAAACACACACCCCCTACCCACCACACCTTCCTACCCACCACACAAACACACCCTCCTACTGACCACACCACACAAACACACATCCGGGATTTCATATTTTTTTAACGAGGACTATAAACAATCATTAGAGTCTATTAGGACATGATGGCAGCTTTTAACTTAGAGTAAACAAATAAAATCAACTCAGGATATATTGAACTATGTAATCTGAATCCGTTTTGTCTTTAATTGTCGCCGTAAATCACTGTTAACGGGAAAATAAAAACGGAGGATTGGGGTTACCGTAAGCTCGTGTTATTATCGTACTGAATAACAGAGAAATTCGTACTATGGAATATTTTACTTGTGGCTTCCTATTGGGAATATAAAGGTTGATTGAGACAGTTGTTTTAGCCATGAATTAAAACTAGGGAATGGTTTAACGCTGGTTTTATATAATACACTGTAAATCCCTCAACTGTTTTATATGACGCAATTGACGCAACTTCAGAAGGGTATTTACATAGGATGAATAACAGGGTCAGTGTATGGATAAATACAAATTCATTCAGTATCTTTTTGTAATGAACCTTGAGTGTTAATATATTCTTCATCCGCCTGTCATAATATTTTAATAGATTTCAATTCCTACACAGACAGACAGACAGACACACAGACTATCTAGGTGGTGGTGAGGGTGTAGGACACATCATGTAGGTGCATAGTTTCAGGTGAAGATGTCAGGTGATTGGCCAGGTGAAGATGCCAGGTGATTAGCCAGGTGAAGATGTCAGGTGAAAATGATAACGCTGTCATATTCTATAAATGGATGTTATTTTTAACATATCATAACGAAATATTATAATTAAATAACAATTAATCTCACCATAAAAATTAATCACACGTAAAAGGAAGAATATTTTTTAGATAATACACAATGGTAATTAGAAACACATAAATATATAAAAAAAAAAACAGAGGAATATAGAAAGGTTAATACAATAATAAAATAATACCTGCAAGAGAATAAAGGTATAATCAGGTAAATAACAATAAATTAATTAGCTCACCTGAAGAACAAACCGAAGCTGGTCTGAACACAACAAATAAACAATAAACAAATAAATAAATAAACATAAAATAACCTTAACTAAACACCTGTCTTTCTCTAAGCAGGTGTTTTTATTATACAGTAAAACCTCTATTTAACGGATTATATATAATGAAGAAAGTCCGTTATATCGTTGGTCCGATAAAAGTGAAACTCCCATTTAACGAACTATAAAGAGATATGTCCTTTAAATAGAAGTTCCACTGTACACAAAAGAATATATATATTGCAAATAGGTTATAAAAGACACCAATAAGGTTGTTATTATGAAATATAACTCATGGGTTGCAGAAGGACATTATCAGCTGGTGAAAATAACAATAACAATAACATTAACAATTACCATGGAAGTATTGACGTGACTTTTCGTAATTTTAGAATTTTATGATTTTTTGGGGCCATTTTAGTTTTGTTTTTTCAAGCTGTTATTTTTTTTAAGCTGCTTTTTAGGGTTTATATATATATATATGGGTTGTGTTATGTGGAGTGTGTTAAGACGAGTGTGTGTTTAGTGTGTGTGTTAGGTAAGTGTGTGCTTAATATGTGTGTGTGTTATATTCTGTGTATTATGTAGTGTGCGTTACGTAGACTGTATGTTACATAAAGTGTGCGTTACATAGATTGTGCGTTACATTGAGTGTGCGTTACATAGTGTGCGTTAAGTAGTGTGTACGTTACATAGAATCTGCGTTACACAGAGTGTGCGTTACATAGTGTGGACATTACTTCGTGTGCGTTACAAAGAGTGTGCATCAAATAGTGTGTGCGTTACAGAGTGTGCGTTACATAATGTGCCCTCACCCACCTATGTAACACTGTGTTAGCTCATTAGCAATACACCTATACACCCCCACCTTTGTTACTCACATATAGCGCGTTACAGGGGCACTAAAAACCTATTACTTTTGTTATTCATTCCCATCTGACCAAAGACTAACAATAAAATGTCAAAATGAATAAAAACGATGAATAATCTACTTGAAAATTCTTATCTTATGCTTCAACAGGTATAGATTACTAATTATCATGAATGTACAGGTAATTATAGTGATTATCTGATCTTCACCTGTTGTTTTGGACGGTAAGGTAACAGGTAATACAATGCCGTTGATGTTAGTAATCACCTGTTAATATTACCTGTTGTTACCTGATCTAACAGTAAAGTGCTCATGTCTTACCTGTAATCAACGGTAATGAGAGAAGGTAAATGCCACAACATGACGCTAAAGAAGGCATACAATAAAGGGCAATAAAGAAAGGTATAGAGAGATAGAAGGATAGAAAAATGATTAGATGGAGGAATATAGACAGAGAGAAGAAGATAAATAAGCTTGAAACTCCATCCACCATTTACAAGTCAATTCACAAGTTGAGGGCAGATATAGCAACGTGTTGGAGGACTTTTGGTCGTGACTGTACACATTATATCTATACTGTATATACAAATGTACACACACATATATACACATTTATATGGACGTATAGATGCACACAGACACGCACATTATATACCCATGCATTAATGAATACGTGTGTGTGTGTGTGTGTGTGTGTATGTGTGTGTACTCTATAAATAAACATAAGTATAAAAATTAAGTTTGCTGGTAAACAAAAGACTTGGAGATGTGATAAACAGAGAGAGAGAGAGAGAGAGAGAGAGAGAGAGAGAGAGAGAGAGAGACTAGCACCTTCATCTACATCAAGAAGGGGGCCACTCAATGGTCTACTAAACACTATTCCTACATTAAATCCATATTCTGTATAGTCTCTACCTAATTCTACCGCCATAATCATCCCAATCAACAAACACCTAACGTGATCTAACATTATGAATTATCAAGAGCCAAAGATGCAAATTTATTAACTTAAAAATAATCTAATTCTCTATGTCGACAAGAATACGTTTGTGGAGGATTAGAGAGTATGTTCTGTGCTCTTAGATATCGAGTGTCTAAGAGTGAAAGAGTGCACTTGTAAAATAATGAAGAGTGCGTTTGTGTAGGAATAAGAGTGCGTGCTTCTTATATTCCTGGATTTCGTATCATGTTTCAGGATTTTAATTTGACTCCCTCAGTGTAATGTAGTACAACCTAGTTTTATCAATGTTTAAACTCGATTTTTGTTCAAATTTTGTGATGATTTTTACATATGAATTTTCTCCCCCCCCAACCCCCCACCCAAATTATGCCAACATCAACACAAGAGATAGGTGGATTAACGGTTTGTCTGTCTGTCTGTGTTGGTGGCTGTCTGTAAGCGGTGCACATACACAAGCTGATGAAAAGTGTCTGTGTGTGTCTGTATGTTGTAGCAACTGAGCATAACCCCCCCCCCCAAAAAACAGACAAAAATAAGCGAAATATTTAGAAGTTATCGCTGAACGTCACAGACCAAAAAAAGTATCTATACACTTCAGCTAAACGAACTTAACAGAAACATAAAAATAACCAAGTGTTGTTTTTCACATTAAATGAACTGAACGTAAAACGAACACCTGGGAGAGAGAGATAATTAGAGAGATACAGAGAGAGAGAGAGAGAGAGACAGAGAGACATACAGCCATACATATTAATACAGTCTAACCTTAATTAATCCGACCACGATGTTTTGTTTGTTATCATTATTATTTATATATATTTATTTTTATTATAATGTTGTTAATGTTGTGATAAAGAGAGAAAGAAAAACTGATAGGACTATGGGATCTGGACTAATGTGAAATTAATTAAAAAAAAATTGTGAAAAAAAGTAACTAGGTCGGATTAGACGGGGTTGGACTGTAAGGAGCAACTGACTCATTCAACTGACCCATTCATCAGGAGGCTCTTATTAAGAAGTAGCCTTATTTAAGTCCCTTGAGGATTTTTTTTTATTATTAATATTTATTATTATTTTTTTTAACCTTCATTCATTCAAGTCTTGCATGCCATTATGAATGTAGTATATGCAGTAAATATATATTTTAAAATATTTCTTATTATATAAATTTTCTAAAATGTTTAAGTGTAGTTTTTTATTATCAAATTGTTATTTTTTTTGTTTTTTTTTATATTTTATTGAGAAAAAAAATTAAATCGTGTTCGGATGTTAAGGATAGACTGATAAACGCAATATTGTTTTATTATCTTCTTATCGTACATACATATAGCAGTTGGTGTATTGATCATCAAGGCACAAGATATATACAGGTTTATGATTTACTCAATACAGCTACAATTGGACATTATCTTGGTGGTGGTGGTTGTTGTTGTTTTTTTAATTCCCTATTTACAAAACACCTGTTGCCTCCCCCACCCCTCACCCACCGCACCTGGAGGGAGGGAGTAGGCTAGGCAGCAGGTGGCATTACCAGACACTCCTATATTAATCGCATTTAGTACTTTTTAAAGATTTTTTTATATTTTTTGATTGGTGTATTTGGCAGAGTCACCCCCTACATGGTCCTAGGCAAGACTGCAGGGGGGGACTGGCACAGCGGGGGTGAGGCAGGGGCACGTGAGGGGAGAAGAGGGGAGATGGGGAGGGGAGGAGAGAGGAGGGGAGGGTATACTGGGGTGGATGTGTTAATATTAAGAATAAAAAATATTGAACTATAATTTAGGGAAAAATCTTAAATTCAAAGTCAAAACTGAACCAAAAAAAATAAATAAATAAAATAAAAAAACAAGAAAATGACCAATATCTTAATTTTTCGAGGGTAAGATGGACTCATAATAACCTAACCTCTTAAATCTTGAGTGACTGCAAAACTAATGGGATTTCCACCCTTATTCTACCATAGGGTTAAACACCATCTTCCCAATTAATGCTTAGGAGATATCAAGAGATGAATGGGGATAGGGAGGGAATGGAGGGAAGTGGAGGGGAGTGGAGGGAAGTGGAGGGAAGGTAAGGCAATGAAATAACAATTTGAGTGTACTTACAATTCGCACGTGACACTGATCAACTGGGCTTGGTATTATACAAATGTAGTAACAGAATCATACCTGAAAATAACACTAGGAGGGGAGGGGGGGGTGTGTACATCCGGCTGTAAGAAATGGTGAGATGATGACGGAGTGAATACAGAGTGACAAAGAAACAAACAAAAAACAAAAAAAAACAATGACTGATTTGTACAAGGCTAAGGGTGGTGTGTGTGTCTGTGTGTGTGTGTGTGTGTGTGTGTGTGTATCTTTTATCAAGTGTACAGTGATGAATAATTAATCTCTCTAGTTGTACATTGTTATAGGTAGTTGTTCATCATTACATTGAACAATTGAACACTGAATAATGTTTGTATGTGTGTGTGTGTGTGTGTGTGTGTGTGTGTGTGTGTGTGTGTGTGTGTGTGTGTCATTGTGTATATTCTTAAGTCATCATCTCTCCATTTCTTCAGCTATGAATACATGTTCAAAGGGGAATGAACATATTCAAACTTTTTTTTATCATGTTCAAAGCTTAGGTACACGTCTTAAACCTTTAGAACATGTTTTGAACTTGTTTTTGTTGTATTGAGGAATATTGTTCAAAAATTTTAGTACATGTTCTGAGATTAATTACGTGTTCAAAGCATTAGTACATTTTTAAAGCATAGATACATGTTCAAAGCTTTTATCCCATGTTCAAAGCTTTGCCATATATTCAAAACCCTGGCATATGTTCAAAGCTACAGTCCATGTTAAAAGCTTTAGCCCATGTTCAAAGCTTTAACCTATGTTCAAAGCTAAAACAAGATATCAAAAAATTTAGCAATGTTTAAAGCTTTAGCCCATGTTCAAAGCTTCAACACATATTCAAAGCTTTAGCCCATGTTCAAAGCTATAGCCCATGTTCAAAGCTCTAGCATATTTTCAAAACTTTAGCCCATGTTCAAAGCATTAACACATGTTCAAAACATCCTCCAACGTGTATGCGTGTGTGCACTGGTACGATAAATTGAAAATATCTAGAAATACTGTTCACCAGGCGTTGAACACTTGGGATGAACTATACCACCAGTGTTAGAATAGTCCTCACCTCTTAACACACACACACACAGTGATATTCTTTCACATGTGTTCAAAGCTTTGGCTCAGGGCGACAAGATTTTATAAATATATTTTAAATAATGTTTGTGCCACCAATAGTATGCCCCGCCCACCACCCGGCACCTGAACAACTGGAAATGAACAGGAACACTTGAACAAGGGAGCCTGAACACTGAATTTGAACAAAAAGAGCAAAAAAAAAGTATAATAATAATCATGGACATTTGGTTGTTAGTACCTGAGCAAAGTCATCTGCTCCCACACACCTCAACAGGTTCACTTGAACAAGACATATGAACAATAGCACCTGGACTGAACATATAGAGATGTTCATGTACAAATACGGTGAAGAAAGACCATTGTACTGAACATAATAATAGTGTTCATGTACAAATGCAATAAACAAAGACATTTGGACTGAACACACATACCTGTAGATGTTCATGTACAAAGACAATCAGTCAAAAGCCAAATGAACAAGTGTACCTGTACAAGGACAGTCTACAGAGAGATAAATTGAACAAGGTACCTGAACCTGACCAGTAGTACCTGAACAAGATAACCTGAATTGAGATACCTGAACAGGCAGGCCTGAACAAGGGACCTGAACACAGGTACTTGAACAAGAACACCTGAACAGGGACCTGAAGAAGTCACTGAAGGAGTTATTTAGCTTCTCTCTCGTCTACAGATAACAGCAGCCGAGAGGAGCAACATACACACTGTTATGGACCTTTTACAAGAGTTCCTGCACAAAAATACCCGATCATGGTATGGTACCCGGGGAAATGGTACCATGAATTCAGAAGTACCATAGGCTCCAGGTAAATGGTCTCTCCATTACAAAAACAATAAAAAAAAATTCTTAAATCAATCTGAAGAATTTAGTAACTCCAGTTTTTTTACCTTGAATAAAATTATGATGGTTAACTAAACTAAAAAAAAAATAAATCATACGACTCTTGATGCCGTGGTAATATATAAACAGATATAATACTGATGACCACACTACCTGAAGCCTACTATAATCTCTATAATAGTACTCAGATAATTGGACTCTATAACAGTACTCAGATAATTGGACTCGTCAATAGAGGTTGTTATACATTCTTAACCGTGTCTATCAAATGATTCTCAGCTGAGTGGAAAATAAAGACGAGAAATTGGTTGTATGTGTGTTTGGTAAATGCTCAGTGTGCAATGATAGTAATCCACTGAAATCAAGTGGTATAAAAGTAATCTGTTTGGGGATTTATGTAAGTTAAGGGGGATTACTTGTTATGTAATACTCAGGGTTGGGTGATTGAGAAACGGGCGCTGGGAGGTGGTGATGAGAGAGGGAGGAGGGGGGTGCTGGGAGGAAAGTGCTGGGATGATGAAGGTACTAGGAAGGAGGATAATGCTGAGAGGAAGACGGGTACTAGGAAGAAGGTGCTGAGACAAGGTAGGTGCTGAGAAAAGAAGAGTACTTGCTGAGAATAATGAGCACTAGAGACACAAACGACACACCGAACTGGGGCCTCATTTAACACACCGTCTTATATTCTTACTTCTTGAATAAATGTATTTTTATGTATCTTATTATACAATTAGATTTATGAGCACTTGATGGCGGTGGTAGATTAATTATTCATCGTTAATAAATAGAAAGTTAAAAAGAGAGAGAAAGAGAAAGTAATTATTGATTCAACTTTCAATTTACTTTTGTTTTTTTCATCTAGGAATTGTGTTATGTTTTTTGTTTTGGTAAATCAGCTGATCTTTCCATCTCCTGAGACCACCTACCTTGATAAGTGTATGTTCCTACTTATGTGTGTGTGTGTGTGTGTGTGTGTGTGTGTGTGTGTGTGTGTGTCATGGATAACTTTCACTACCATCAAATTGAATAAAAGAAAAAAAAACATTGGTATATGAATTCCACAACTAAGAGAAAGCTCACAAATTAATATCCTAAATTTATGAATAAATCTTTAAGTTTATGAATGAATCTCCATAAATTCATCTTCAAGGTGGTTCAAGAGTGTAAGATCAGCTGTGGTAAAAGAGAGAGAGAGAGAGAGACAGATAAAGAAAGGGAGAAAGAATCACAGTTGCCACATAAAACATTTTGAGTTGTGCATCTGGGAGGTAACAGTGTGTGTGTGTGTGTGTGTGTGTGTGTGTGGATAATACTATACCAAAAGGCGTGGTGTGGCTGAGTAGGCTCCACCACAGTAACTTACGCCCATTCAGTGATAATTATTAAAGACTAAATAAAGATAAATAACAAAAAGCATTATGGGAAATAGACTTGTCGTCACAAACACTCAGGAACTCTATTACTGACCGCAAACTCGTAAAATTATCAAAAAAATCACTGAAATGTTGGAAATAAAATAACAATTACATAAATGGTAAGACAATTATACTGACGTCAACAATTTATGTTTATTAAAAAAAATATATTGATTTAAAATTTAAAATCTGACTGAAATTAATTCAAATATACTTAATTTTATATATTTCAAATTTATTTAATTTATACTCAAAATTTATATATCCAAAAATTATATTCAAGTGAAAAAAAACTAAAACTATTAAAAAAATGACCACATTGTATATAGCTTACCAATTTTAACCATCTGTTAATAAATTAATTAATACATCTTTTAAAATCACATCCCAGTTTATATATGATTGAGATATGAGCCTCTCCAATATATAGAAAAATAATATAGAATCAGTGTATATCAAGAGAATATATATATATATATGTAAGGATTAGAATAATGTGTGGGCATTATAAACACACACACACACATAACACGCACACACACATACACACAACACCATCTTTGCTCTACTGTTAGCGTGTGTTTGTCTACGCCCGTGATGATGGGAAGGAAGGCCTGCTGCCAAGCTTGTTACTCCATGATCTGACTCTGCTGTATTAGTGACCTGACTCGGCTGTATTAGTGATCTGACTCTGCTGTATTAGTGATCTGACTCTGCTGTATTAGTGATCTGACTCTGCTGTATTAGTGATCTGACTCTGCTGTATTAGTGATCTGACTCTGCTGTATTAGTGATCTGACTCTGCTGTATTAGTGATCTGACTCTGCTGTATTAGTGATCTGACTCTGCTGTATTAGTGATCTGACTCTGCTGTATTAGTGATCTGACTCTGCTGTATTAGTGATCTGACTCTGCTGTATTAGTGATCTGACTCTGCTGTATTAGTGATCTGGCTCTGCTGTATTAGATCTGATCTGCTGTACTCTGACTCTGCTGTATTAGTGATCTGACTCTGCTGTATTAGTGACCTGACTCTGCTGTATTAGTGATCTGACTCTGCTGTATTAGTGATCTGACTCTGCTGTATTAGTGATCTGACTCTGCTGTATTAGTGATCTGACTCTGCTGTATTAGTGATCTGACTCTGCTGTATTAGTGATCTGACTCTGCTGTACCTTACGAGTTATAACACCAATATCAATAGTTTGAATCTGCCCTAACACAGATCTGAAACAATCAACTCAGGATCGTAGTGTGCTTCTTATATGACCGTGATCGAATAAAGTCCGTTGCCATAGCCGACTTTAGCGAGTTACCGTGGTCGACTATAGCGAGTTACCGTGGTCGACTATAGCGAGTTACCGTGGTCGACTATAGCGAGTTACCGTGGCCGACTTTAGCGAGTTACCGTGGTCGACTTTAGCGAGTTACCGTGACGTACAACTGTGATCAAAAGTACTTAGACACTTGCCAATACCTTTCATGATACTTGTGGTTCGTATGTGTGATTGACGCACATATTCATTATAAATTACGTCAAAATGAACACTATGTAAAGAACCCACGTAATTAGCTCCAAAAAGTATCTCTACAATTTTGTGTGAGACAATATGACACAACGGACGAAGGATTTTGACAACCCTACCGAGACAACAGGAGTCACAGTGTTCATTTGGAGACTCATCGACCCTCTCCGGCAAGAAACTTTTTTTGAGCAAATATATAAATGATAAGAATTTCATTATAAAAGGTTTGAATATTATTTTCTCCCTCTCTCCCTCACCCTCCCTCCCTCCTACATGACCCTTAAGTGGATGCCAGATAGTGCTAAAAAAGTATCCAGGTAATTCTGTTCTTTACTGTACATAGGAAACGCATCGGCAATTACTGGAGATTGGTCAGCGTATTTTGGTTACATGAGGGTATGAATATTATTGTTATTTTTGTTTTGTGTTAGGCGCTTCTACTACCATGGTTTACGAAGCACCCGTTCATTCGGTCTTAGTTTTCCATGCTTCGACTACCAGGGTTACCATGGTTTACGAAGCACCCGTTCATTCGGTCTTAGTTTTCCATGCTTCGACTACCAGGGTTACGAAGCACCCACCACTCACAAAAACAACTCTTATTAAATATTATCTCTTCTTCCTGCTCCCGCTCTTTCCCCCACTCTTAATCGCTCTTATTCACACTAATTGCTTTTAAAATTATATAGAAGAAAGTCAGGAATAAGACCAATTACTGAAGGAATTATACAAGGATAATCACCAACCATCTTGAGATTGAAGTTTTAAGGTGTCCGACTTGTAAATTTTAAGAGAATTTTCGCACATCCGCAATAATTACTTTTATAAATTTGCAAAAAGTAAATCGTCTACATGTGCTAAAATAATTTGCAAAGATGATTATTTTTTTGTAGTTTCGAAAAAATAAAATATTAGCTATTGGTTAATATTTCCAGGTACTTTAGGTGATCGATTAATTTGACATCAATTAAGGAGGTAGAATTTTTTTTTATTCAATTGACCTTTTTTTTAAGTAATGTTAAATAATTTTCTCTTGTTTTAAGATTTTTTGGGGGGGTTAAATGGTGTCTTAATCATCGTGTTTGGACTTTTGTTTGGATATGTTAACTCTCTGAATCTTCCTCTCTCTTTCACTCTCTCTCATTCACTCATTCACGCTTTCTCCCTCTCTCTCACTGTTTCTTCACTCTATATCACACACACTTTCACACACTCTACCCCCCTCCCTCTCTCTCTCTCTTTTACACACTCTCTCTAACAACCTCTCTCCCCACTCTCCCTCTCTCTCATCCATCTTCCGCATTCTTCCCTTTCTATTTACAGTCATCTATCCCCCCCTTTCCCTCTCTTTTTTCCCCCTTTCAGAGTGGTTTTCGCTCCCCATCCTGCTGACGAGGTTCACATGTGCTCAGTATTTAGAGCCACATATGTTTAGTGATTGAGGGGTGTTCTTCCTCTTTCTCTTCCTCGTCCTCCTTCTCCTGTTCCTTCTCTTACTGTTTCTCCTCCTCCTGCTTCTGTTACTTCTTTCCCTCATGCTCATTTCCCTCCTCTTGCTTCTCCTCCTCCTCTCACCTATCTCTCGTACTCCCCTGATTTCTCCCCTCCCAGTCCATGTTCTCTAATTATTATCCTCCCCTCGCCCTCTCCCCTTACCGCCTCCTCCTCTCCCCCTCGCTATACCTCCTTCTCCTCTCCCTTACTCGTCCCCCTCCCTCCCTCCCTCCCTCACTAAATCGACTCATGTCACCAGTTCAGTAAATCTAATAGAGGAGCTGTGATTTTTCCTCTCTCCTTCCTCTCTCCTCTCTCTCCTCCTCCTCTCTCCTTCACCCCTCACTAAACTGACTGATGTTCACGTTATCACCAATTGGGTAAATTTAATCAGGTCTTGATTCTTCCCCTCCCTTACTATCTCCCTTCCCCTTCTCTCCCTTCCTCCCTCTCTCCTCCTCATCCTTATAGACTCTCTTCTGCCTCACACACACACACAAACACGCATTCTTTCCCCCTCACACACTCTCCCCCTCACCCCACTCACCCTTACCTACCCCTCACCCTCCATACTAACCTAACCTAACCCACACGTGCTCCCCTCAGTGGTGGTTGAGGGGAGTGAGGGGAAACACTGCCGAGGGGAGTTAAGTAGTTACCCAGGATTACGCCACAAAGAATTAGCTGATTGAATGAGCGGTAGTTGGCCTCTGATCATTAGGGAGGAGAGGGAGGGAGGGAGGGATAGGAGGTAAGGAGAGAGGGGGGGAGGGAGGAAGGAGGGAGAGAAGAGAAGGATGGTGAGAGGGAGGGAGAAGGGAAGGAGGGAAGGGGAGGGAGGGTTGACCACACAGACACCCGAGATTGGCTGACTTATAGACAATGTTGTGGTTGACTGGTTGTTTGCTGGGTTGGCTGATTGGATAATTGATTGGTAGAGCGATTGACTGACTCACTGATTGACTGATTAAAGGATAGACTAATTATAGCTCTTGACTGACCTTTTGAACTGGCTCATTGAGGAATTGACTGAGATTGGGTAACTGATTGACTTAATGAGATTGATTGACTTGAGCTGCTGAGTTGAAGGATTAAACTGACATTGCCTGGAGCCACTCATTAAGATTCTGACTGATATATGACAGTCTATTGAAGGCGTCAGATATATACCACTAGTTACCTTTACCACAGTTAATCTTTATCCCACAGCTAATCTTCAACCCTAATCTAATCTTCACTCCGCAGCTAATCAAATAACAGCTAATCGTCAACCCTAACCCAACCTTCACTCCGCAGCTAATCTCCAGAGAGGTTCTATGAATGCGGAACTCCATCGTGTACAGCCCACACTGATTGCCCATGGTGTAGGGGGTGGGGGTGGGGAATGAGGGGGAGGGAGGGGGAATGGTGAGGGGTAAGAGAACAAGGAAGACGGACGAAGGTGGGGAGAGGAAGCAAAATGGGCCGGATTAATGGGGTAAAATGGGCAAAATAGTGACTGTAATTGGCTACTAGTGTGTACCGTCCCTTCCTCCCCCCCTACGAGTCGAGTAATTCGGAACAAATGTCTTGGAAATGAAGAGATATTGAGAGAGAGAGAGAGAGAGGGGGGGGGGTATTGAATCTCCCTCTCTCTCCTTCTCATTCCACGGATAAATCTCTCTCTCTCTCTCTCTCTCTCTCTCTCATGAGCGTCAGAAAAATATCACTGATGTCTGTAATATTTTTAGGTAATGTTGAAGCAGTGAATAGTAGACAGACAGACAGACAGACAACCATGTTTAAGTATGATTGTGTACACTTTAGGACGTGATTACTATACCATAAAAACCATTTAGAATTTAACTATGATTTTTCTCTATTGATTATAATTACGTCCTGGAATATCTTAACAAAATCACAGTGACTCATTATAGAATATATTTCACCCAGAGATTAATTAGATGGTTAAAATTAAATATATCTCACTTAAAGAACTATTTTACGACACACTTATGAGAATCTTTTTTCAGTCATTGTATTATTCCATAGTATAGTTCAATTATATTATGAGGATATATTTCATTTAGTATTTTCAAGAGATCTTATTCGAGGTAAAATCATTATAAACCATATAGGGAAGAAGTTTGCTCATATAGATCAAATTCATGACAATATATTTCAGACTATATTTCAATGACTGAATAAGATCCTCCTAAGTGTGTTAATTTTGCTAGTTAAATTTAGTGTCATTGATTTTTTCTCAAATTTTGTTTACAAGTTTTAAATATTTTTTTTTTTCAATTTGAGGTGAAATTTAAGTTCGTCTTCAATTTTTATATTTTATTAAACATTTGGGGAATTATTTGACGAGTTGGTTGAAATATTAAAAAAAATACTATGCTTAATTGACTGAAATTTTGAGAATTAATTGGTTTAATTAAATGGCGTACATAAACACGTCATTGGTGATTATTTATGATATACCACAACGTGATTGGTCACTGCTCACGGTATAATACAATATGATTGGTCACTACCCAAGATATAATGCATCGCGATTGGTCACTGTTCACAATATAACACAACATGATTGGTTACTCCTCACTATAGAACGCAACACGATTGGTCACTGTTCTCAATATAACACCACCTGATTGGTCAACATTCAGTTCACAACATAATATGATTGGTCACTCATCAATCACTGTACCTGTATTTTGTACCTGTATTTTGTATCTAACTCTACCTGTAATTATATCTGTCAACAAACTACTACCAATATTCTCTTATGGTCACCTGTTATTGACAATTTAGATGGACACTATATACAACACAATATCCTTCGTCACTATACGCACTATTTATCAACATTCACTCACAATTCACATTATTCTATTAACATTCTTCGCCACTATACACATTATCAACATTCTTCGTCACCATACACATTATTTATCAACATTCAATCATCATACACATCATTCTATCAACATTCTTCGTCACTATACACATTATTTATCAACATTCAATCATCATACACATCATTCTATCAACATTCTTCGTCACTATGCACATCTTGTCAACATTCTCCGTCACTATACACATTATCAGCATTCTTCGTTACTATACACATTATTTATCAACATTCAGTCACCCTTCACATTATTCTATCAACATTCTTCGTCACTATGCTCATTATTTATCAACATTCTTCGTTACTACACACATTATAAACATTCTTCGTCACTATACACATTATCTTATCAACATTCTTTGTCACTGTACACATTATTCTATCAACATTCTTCGTTACCATACACATTATTCTATCAACATTCTTCGTCACTATACGCATTATCAACATTCTTCGTCACTATACACATCATTCTATCAACATTCAGTCATTATACACATTATTCTATCAACATTCTTCGTCACCATACACATTATTTTATCAACATTCATTCACCATACACATTTTTCTATCAACATTCTTCGTCATTATACGCATTATCAACATTCTTTGTCACTATACACATTATTTTATCAACATTCTTCGTCACTATACACATCAACATTCTACGTCACCATACACATTATTTTATCAACATTCAATCACTATAAACATATACATTTATCACGGTCAAAATATCCAATATAACATTAATAAACATTTTTATAATTTCACTTCAGTTAGATATTCTCCCTTAAACAGTTAAAATCTCCCTTAGACTAAACATTTCTCCCTTAGTGATTAAAAGATCCCTATTTCACACTCCCTATTTTAACACTGATCTCCCTGAAATGACATTGTCCGTCCTCCCTTACACTCCCTAAATCTCTCCCTATTTTACACACTTCTCCCTCAAACAGACACACACACACACACGCACTACGAGATACCGACACAGACACACACACTTGCTATTATCATCTGCAAGACAAAGATCAGACAAGCTAATCCTCAGGCAGGTAATGACCCCAATTAGCGTGTGGAGGTGATTATCCCTAAACACTGTCCAGGTGAATGCTGCATCTCGTTATCTCGCTCCTGTCTCGTTGGTCTTTGATTACTTTATAACCCCAATTATGCCAAGCTGGAGCTATTTAGTAAAACGCTAATATATATTACTCACACCAAGTTAATTCTCCTCATCCTTTCAACTTCATTCAAGACACTTATCTCTGTCTTGTAATACTATAAACGAACTCTTTTTAAGTCGATTATGAGGTGAATTCTTTTAAGTACTGTCTAGGGTTTTTTCAATCATGAATTCATTATTTTTAAATGTTTTTATATCAATCAAAATCTAAATAATTTATATATTGTTTTTAATATTTAAATTGGTATAGGTTTCTACCGATTGAATTGCGGTCATTAGAGGTCAAACGCGGTCAATAGAGGTCACACGAGGTCATTAGAGGTCACGTATATGAAGCACACTACACAACCCTAGAGTTAACAGTTTCAATAGATCTCCTACCTTCATTAATGAGTCACCTGTGTTGGCTGTGGGACCCAGGTAATGTGGGCGTCACGAACAAGAGTGGGGGAGACACACACACACACACACACACCCACACACACACACACCCACGCCCGCCCATGGCCCCCACACCACCTCCTCATCTTTTGGCATCACGCCCACGCCGCCCACATCACGGGACGCAAGACACACACATGGTAGCAGTGGGTTGGGCTCGACTCTGTGATTCTTCTCAGTAGTGGGTGATGGATGACCTTGTTAGCGCAGTGTGAGGTGGAGTTAATAAAATACAACAAAAATATCGTGTAAAAATAAGATGTGTTATTGTATAAGAACCAAAGAAGAGTTAAGGGTGAACCGTACACGGACAAACACTGGTACAAATGCCCATCATCATAGTTAGTTTACAAGTCATCTTACGTTAGGAAACACTGTACACACTTTACACACACGCGGCTCATAGAAGGGCGCAACATTTGGCACATGCTGATGGGGTGACTGGGGAGTCAGGCAGACCCCACGGGCCCCGCCTGACACTGGGGCCGGCTTTGAGGGGAGGGGGGAGGGAGGGCCCTGCACCCGGCTTGGCACTAAGGCCTGGCTCTGAGCGTGGGGGCCAGCACCCGGCTTGGCACTGAGACCTGGGACTAAGGAGGGCCCCTCAACCAGCCTGACACTGTGGCCTGGTACTGGGGGGGCCCGTACCAGGCCTGATACTGGGGGCCCGGCACCCTGCTCAAGGCGGGGCCCGCGTCCTGCACTGACACTCCACCACCACCAGGGACGCCGCAGGGACGCCCACTATCACAAGGGGGGTATACAGCCCGCGGCAGGCGCCCCTCTGCACCCTGCTGCTGCTGCTTAGCCACCAGCACCGCTCTCCAACTGTAGGAGGCGGGCTGGAAGCTGCCGGGAGTAGTCGGGAGAGGTCCTGAGGCCGCCCACGACCGAGCCCCTCACACAATAGGTTTGAGGTCTGGCGCGGGCGGACTCATGGCCTGGGCGGTGGGTGTGGTGGGGGTGTTGATGGGCGGTGTGTTGACAGAGGCGGGAGAGGACACTGAGGGAGGCTCGCTCTGGCTGTTCTCGCTGTCACACTCACTCCCGTCGCTGTTCTTCTTGCCAGCGCTGCAGGCGTTGTGCGTCTTGACGTGCTTGCTGAGGTGGTCCGACCGCATGAACCTCTTGTTGCACACGGGACACGCGAACCGCTTCTCACCTGTGTGGGTTCGGAGATGACGCTGTAGTTCATCTGAGCGCGTGAACCTTTTCCCGCAAAAAAGCCAGTTGCAAACGAAAGGGCGCTCACCCGTGTGCCAGCGGAGATGCGCCTTCAGATGCGACGTCTTGCCGTAGACCTTCCCGCAGCCGGGGATATGGCACGAGTGGATGTTCCTTTTCCGGAGGTGTGCCCCAGCTGGCCCCAGACGATCAGCTTCCTGACAGTTGGGGCAGTCGCAGGTAGCGCGGCCGGTGTAGCGCCGCTGGGAGCGTGGGGAGGGCACCTGCGGCAACGTGGGCTGGCCCAGCCCGAACGGCGAGCCCATTGCCGGGGCCATTCCCTGTGTGGGTAGCATAGATTTGTACGTGTCCTGCAACAAATGTTGTCCCGAGGACAGGAGGTGGGCCGTGTTGGAGGCGGCTAGTGTGTGCGAGAGTGTGGAGTAGTCACCCGTCGGGTAGTTGGCCATCTGTGACATGCCGGCTACGCCTGACAAACCCGCTGACGTTGCTCCTGACATGTCTAACCAGGAGCCAGCCGAGGCGGCGGCTGCACTGTGCATGTCCCACCAGCTTGTTGTGTTTAGCGAGTTGACTGCTGATACCTCTGGCTTGATGGCTGAGGCAGCCCCTGCCATACTGTTGAAGGGCCAAGACTCGTAGGGGTGTGTGACGCCCGCCACGCGTGAGTACATGGAGCTCATAGCGGGGATGTGTGAGGACCCGTCAACCTTGGACAAGAGAGACGCCTGGGCAGACTCCGACTGTCCTCCAGACGAGGACGCGGAGGGGAAGTACAGGTCAGAGGGCTGGGGGTAGGAGCAGGCCGCACTGGTCGTCACGACTGGGCGCTGGTAACTGCTGGAGGAGGAGGCTGGGCCGTGACCACTACTGGCCGTAGAGGCGGGGCCTGACCTTTGCCCCGTGCCCACCCCGGAGGCTCCGCCCCCCGACCCTGTGGCTGCCCCAACTGGACTCTTCTTCCACGGGTGGAAACCTTTCCCTACTGCGGCGTCTGCTAGCGGCGGTGGGCTCTTGCTGGTCAATTTGTTGCACTGCGCTGCCAGCATGGCCAGCGGGGTCCCTCGTAGAGACGGGTGGTCCTGAGGAAGAGGAAACAACACGTTAGACTCGAGCATCAAGAGTGAGAAGATTGGAAAAGGAAATACCCCGCGTTCACCTGGTCTAATGAGGGTCAGGTAGACGAGCGGTCAGAGAGGCCCACTACCTGCCCGTCACCCTCACTTATTGGTAAACATCCACATCCTTCTTGACCAATGGCGAGAGTAGCCCCGCCCCTCCCTCACTTTTGCCCCAAAGGTCATGACTCTGACCTGATCATTGGCCACCCACGCCCCTACACACCTCATGGCCTAAACCATCAGGTTCCTGGTGAACGTGGGAGGTCCTCAACTCACACTAATCTACTGAAACACAACACCTGTGATTGAGGCGCTGGACCACCTACCCTCACAGGTAGACACATCTCCTGAACCTAATATATTCACCAATGAAATAATAATATCTAGATGAGAAAATAATAGATAATAAATAAAACAGACAGGATAACGTAACGATACAGAAATATTAACAACTTGGAATTAAGACAAAATTCACTTGTATATTATTAACATTTTACGTCCAACAATAAATGTTCAAATATCGTAGCGTTAAGCACTTGTAATAGAATAAACAAAAAGTTTAGTAATAATAAAGTTGTTAACATCACATTCGTTAAATAAAACTGATATACAGAAATTTTGTTGACAATTATTATCAGACAATTATTCATAAATATAGTGAAGAATATATTAGTATTATATAATGCAAGTTAACGGCTAAAACATGGTATAAATATGAATGTTATCTTAGAAATATTTAAAATAAAGGTTTAACCCTTTTAGGATGATGGTTTAACCCTTTGAGGATAATGGTTTAAACCTTTAGATATAATGGTTTAACTCTTTGAGGATAATGGTTTAACCCTTTGAATATTACAGATTAGATTATCATAACATTTTATAACTTAAACCATCGTTCCTAAAAGGTTTAACACGGTTTATGAAAATACAGTAAAAAAAGTCTATACAATAAATAAATAAATAAATAAATAAATAAAAATGGTAAATTGGGTTTAAAAATAAGGAAAGAAGAATAAAAGGAAGGAAGAGAGAGAGAGAGAGAGAGAGAGAGAGAGACCATCAGAATTAATATGGAAAGAAGAGAAACAATAACCACTTCAGAATGACAAATGACACACACACACACACACACACACACACACACACACGCACGCACGCACACACACAAATCACAGAGACTTCCCCAAGATGTGTCGACGATAGCCAAGCCACGATAGTTAACGATATACTGTTGGACAATGGAACTATGGCAGGGAGTAATTACCATGACCATAAATGACACCTGCACATGGGAATAACCATACCTGTCCCTCCCCCTACCATACCTGATGCGTCTACCATACCTATCCCATCTACCATACCTACCATACCAATGAATACCATATCTACCACAACTACAAGTAACCAATATTACCACCAAACTACCACAACTACACGTAACAATACCACCACAACTACCCTCCCGAGGAACTAGTAGTACCACCCCCATAAAAGTACTGTGCATTGATAAACAAGCGGATCACTGTGGTACTCTGCGCCACGGGGAAATATATTGCAGTTTTGATGTATTGGTGGAGAGGAGAGTTATGGTCTGAGGGTCACCTGGTTAGTTACCTGTATGGGAGAGTACAGAGAGAGAGAGAGAGAGAGAGAGAGAGAGAGAGAGAGAGAGATGGAATAATAAAGAAAAAGAAAGAAAGAAAGAAGGAGAAGGAAGAAGAGGACGAAGGAGGGAAGGATGAAGGGAGGGAGAAGCGGTCGGCGGGCGGTTGCCGGTAATGTCCGCGGGCACAGTCTTAATTGGAGGTGTGCGCAGGTCGGCGGGCGGAGAGGGTGGCCCAAACCAAGGCACGCCCGACCTCGCTACTCCACTGCCAGCCCGCCCTCCCTCACTCCCTCACTCCCTCCCTCCCTCGTGCTGTACCGCCTGTTATTCTCACGTAGTACAAAAAAACACGAGAGAGAGAGAGAGAGAGAGAGAGAGAGAGGAGGGTGAGAAAGAGACAGACAGACAGCTAGAGAGAGACAACCAGAGAGAGACAGAGAGAAACAGAGAAAGAGAATTAGGAGATGAGATGTGGGGTGGTTTAGCAATCTTATGAGGTAAGTTTGTCGGTAATAACATCATTTTTATTCTAACCTCCCCCCCCCCCATGTGTACCTTTAGCCAAGTATGTTTTTGTAATACTTAAAACTGTATTATGTAACCAGGATATATTTTTTGTAACACTTAAAACAGTATTATGTAACCATGATATGTTTTATAATACTTAAAACAATATTATGTAACCCGTATGACATTTTTTGTAATACTTAAAACAGTATTATGTAACCAAGATATGTTTTTCGTAATACTTAAAAACTTTATTATGTAACCCGTATGATTAATAAGTATAGTTACAAGTCCATTATATTTCGTAATGTGAAAAATAATTTACAGTCATATTTATTAAAAAAATCCTAAAAGTCAACTATTACCCCCAAAATCCCTTAAAATTAACACTATTAACCCCAAAGTACCCTTAAATTCAACCATATTACCCAAAAATACCCTTAAATTCAACCATACCCCAAAAATCCCTTAAAATCAACAATATTAACCCCAAAATACCCTTAAATTCAACCATACCCCAAAAATCCCTTAAAATCAACCATATTACCCCCAAATCCCTTAAAATCGACAATATATCCTTAAAATACTCTTAAAATCAACCACTACCCAAATCTCCCCAAATTCAACCATAAAATCCCTTTAATTCAACCAAAATTCCTTTATATTATGCTATACAAGTTGGTGTTTTTTTTATCACAGTACAGACGAGGATTAGTGTGTGGAATTCAGGTGGTGGGAGTCATATAAGGCGAAGATTACACCCTTGAGTGACTTACTGAGGGCCAGAGTCTTAGTTCGTCCTGGGTTAAGAAACGGTGGGTATCCTTGTTGAGGTCTCCTAGGTAAACTTGGTCTCCTAGTATGTAGTGTTATAGGTAAACTTGGTCTCCTAGTATGTAGTGTTATAGGTAAACTTGGTCTCCTAGCAAACTTTGTAAACGATTTGTAATATTTTTGTTGGATTTAAAATTCTTTAAAATTTTTGTACCACATTTGTATGATTAATTTTTTTTTAAAGATTTTGTAATATTTGTCTATAAAATTAATACCAAAAATAACGTTCTGTATTTTATAATTTTTCTGTAATAACTTAAGATTTATTACATTGTGATATTTTTGTCGTAAGATTTTTAAAAGATCTTCCAAGAAATAATAAAATAAATAAAAAATCATGAGACTTTTTTTCATACTAAAATAATTAAATTTTTGAAGTTAGTTAATTTCTTGAGATGTGGAGAGAAAATACCGTAGATTCTAATGTAAAATTCTCGGGTAATCTTACGGTAAATTCTCTCTTAGTGAAGGAATTATAATTAAAATGAGTTGTTTTTATTTGTATTCTCGAATTTATAATTGGTTTTGTGTTTGTTGTGGTTTGTATTTCCTATTGTTTTGCTGTTATTGTTATTGTTGTTGCTATCATAATTATCAGGACACAGACACACACATGAAAGCATATAAACATACACACACACACACACAACGAGCAAAGGATTTCTCTTCAGTTTCCAATAACGTACAGAGTTCACAGCCAATCAGGTTCAGTCATTCGAGTCATCCAATCATAGGCGAGTATTATTGGAGTTTCTCATAACTTAATTAATAATACTAACAGTTTATTCAGGTCGTTTTGGGATACTAGTTAGTTGATAAATTGGTGTATGGCTCGCCCTCACCACCACCACCATTACTACTACTACCATCATTACCATCATCACAATACTACCATAACAACCCCCCACCACCATCACCACACTACTACCATCACTATCACCATCCCCACCACCATCACCACACCACCACGACAACAATAATATTAAAACTGGTTAAGAAAGACGCCGACAAAAACAACAATATGTCTTAGGTTGTATCAGAATTCTTAACGTGTTACTTCTCTCTCTCTCTCCTTCCTCCTCTCTCCCTGCGCCCCCTTTCCTCACCCCTCCCTGATCCTTCCTTCTCTCCTTGCCCCCTCCTTCCTCCCTCCCCCCTCTCCCTCCTTCACCCTCAACCAGGAGAAAACGAGGCACTAAGGGGGAAGGAAGGGAGGGAGGGAGTTAAAAGGGGTAGGAGAAAGTAGGGGTTTGGGGGTAAAGGGGGAGGAAAGGGGAGGCCAGACAGAGACACAAATTTGGCTTTAAATGAGACTCTCAAGTACATTAAGGAGGAAAATATAAGCCAGTGAACGTCAGCGGAGGACACTTGGTACACATATATTCTTGGCCAGACTCAGCGGCAACAATTCATGCAACACGCCTCGACCATAACAATCATTGCAAGTCTTCTCTCTCCACCTGCAACATCCTTTTACTACAGCCGGTGAGAGAGAGAGAGAGAGAGAGAGAGAGAGAGAGAGAGAGAGAGAGAGAGAGAGACCTTCAACGACTCACAAACCAGATTTTGTTTTGTTTTCTTGCTTAAATTCGTTCTTTTTTTTATCTCTCTCTCTCTCTCACACTCTCTCTCAAATCTCTCTCTCTCTCTCTCTCTCCTGCTGGGTGATACACTGATCCCACACCGTGAACTATGTACATAAGTCAATTAAGGACCACAGAGCCTAAACTTGATTTGGTGTAGTGTTGCCATCTCGTAGGTCAGGCTGTTCCGTGCTACCCTCCCGCCACCACCTCTCTTATTTATCTCGTTTAAATACTTTCCAAGCTAAACTACACTCCCAAATAGATACCACACACCTTGGTATTATCTTCCAGGTGTTGTTGGGTGTTTCGGGGGTGAAGGTGAAGGGTGAGAGGGGAGAAGAGAGGGAGGGAGAGAGGTGAGAGGGAGAGAGTGAGCACGTGTGGGCAAGGTTGAGGTCTGGATGGCTCCCCCGCTGGGCGCCTAACACAGCTTGTCATAAGGTGCCGCTGCTGATGTTACGTCTTGCTTCTCTACCGGTAGGGGGCACACGCAACCCTTCCTCCCTCCCTCTCTCCCTCCCTCCCCATCTCCCTCCCTCCTTCCCTCTCTCCTGCGCTGCCCTATCCTTCATCTCCTAACCACTGCGCTGCCCAACACACTCCCACCATTTCTAAGCACGAACGTACCCGCTGCGTTCTGTTTTGCGCACTACCGCATCTACACCCTAATGGCACGCGTGCGCACTCTGCAGGTAATATTTTCATGCTAGTATTTTAAGTGTGTTTGCTAGTTACATTTACCTTTCATTCGAGAAAAGTAGCCAAGGGTGTATTTTGCTTTGTGGATAGCGAATGTGGTAATATTTTGGTCCGCGGAAAGTAATAGCAAGGTAATACATTTAGTCTGCGGAAAGAAATTAACGTAATACTTTTTGTCTGTGGAAAATAATCCCAACGAAATACTTTTTATCTTCAAAAAGTTACAAATATAATACTTTTCAACCCGTAAAGTTAATAAGACGGTAATACTTTTGCTCTACCAACACTAAATAAAGTAATAACTAACCTAACCAAACCTAACCTAACCAAAACTAACCTAACCTAATCGTTTGGTGGTTTAATTGACGTGGAGAAAATGGTTCGATGGCTTATTGGTTCGTTCAAGGGTTCGTTTGTTGGTTCGTTAAAGTAAGGGGGTTCACTTGTTGATTTTACTCTGTCTGTCTGTCTGTCTGTCTGTCTGTCTGTCTGTCTGTATGTGTGTGGGGAGAGAGAGAGAGAGAGAGAGAGAGAGAGAGAGAGAGAGAGAGAGAGAGAGAGAGAGAGAGAGAGAGAGAGAGAAAGAGAAAGAAAGAAAGAAAGAAAGAAAGAAAGAAAGAAAGAAAGAAAGAAAGAAAGAAAGAAAGAAAGAAAGAAAGAAAGAAAGAAAGAAAGAAAGAAAGAAAGAAAGAGGGAGGGAGGGAGAGGGAGAGAGAGAGTGTGTGTGTGCTGACGGGGCCAATTTAAGATCTCACCTGTAAATGAGACACAATTTCCACCTGAATAACGCTCCAGTTTACCATCATTAACGTGTCGGTGTAAATCTAACCCGACTCATTTACACTCGTTAGCTCCCTCGCTGCTCGTTGAACCAAAGTGGCATTACAACAGTTCAACGTCAAAACTGTAACACTTTATTGCCTCCGAGAGAGTAGAAGCACAGCTGGTGATGAGATATTACCATAAACAGGAAGGGTTACATTATCACCTGTGAGGGGGAGGTGAGGTGAGGGGTGAGGGAGGGGGGTGAAGAGGGAGAAGGGGAAGGAGATAAAGATGGTGGTGAAGGGAGAAAGGAAGAATGGAAAGATAGAAGAGAGAGAGGAGAGACACAGAGAGAGAGAGAGAGAGAGAGAGAGAGAGAGAGAGAGAGAGAGAGAGCTGCTGATCTGAAGAAGGTGTGGGAAAGGAAACGTATAAAAACAAGCACAGATAACTTAAGACTGAAGCAGGTATAAGATTTACAAGCACCTGGAGGAAGCAACAGCAGTCAAGCAACAGCAGTCAAGCAGCAGCAGTAGTCAAGCAGCAGTAGTTACCCCGCCAGTGTTTGTGGTTTGTACAATAACAGATCACCTGCAGGGTTTTAGAAGCTCCCACCTGCCTTCATTACACAAGGCACCCCACCTGTATCATAAAGTACTATTACAACTCAACTTAACGCATTTACCATTACATTCTATTACAACTAATATTACGCATTTACTATTTATATCCTCAATCAACTAAAATTACGCATTTATATCAATCCATTACAACTCGACTTACGCATATATCATAACACTCTACTATAACTTAAAAACTTACGCATTTACCATTACATTCTATTATATAAACTCGCCCTTGAAGTTACATAATACATCAAGCGATAAATAAACACTTCACGATACAAAATACAAAGGAGATTTACTGTATGCCATGCCAATATATCCCTGTCATATTGCTGTCAACTTCATGAAGCAAACAAGGTGTATATATAACAGATACAAGAGGGTATATGATTTACTACCAATGGTCTCTTAATCCAGGTATGATAACACGATAAGAGGAAGCAATTAGGTGGCAGGTATTGTGTTCGCCATAGAGTAGCTCTTTAATGTGTCGAGACGAGAGGACGTGTGTGGTGGATCAGTCTGGTGATACAGAGAACCGAGTCTGTTTACTATTTTGCCTGGGGGTTCATAGTCTGTCTGTCTGTCTGTCTGTCTCTTCTTATTCCTCTATTTCTCTCCCCTTTCTCTCTCCCTCTTCTTGTTTTTACTTCTCCCTCCTTCCCTTTCTCTCTCTTTCACTCACTCCCTTCCTCTTTCCATACCCTTCATATCCCTCTCCCTCCCTTTCTTCCCTTACTCTATCCCTCACCTTCCTTCCCTCACATCCCACTCTTCCCCACTCCCCACTCCCTCTCATCTAAAACAATATATTATTTTTCCCACCAAGTAATTACATATCGACAATTTAGTTAAGGATCTTCCATTCAGATGTTGTGATGTACACGAGAAAAAATTAAATCTGACTTTATCTGTAAATTGTATCTGTGAAGCGTCTCTCTCTACAATGATTTTAATGGGTATGTTTTCACCATCAACACGACCAATCAGGGAGGCTGGGGGTTGAGTGGGGGAAGGGAGGGGTGGGTTGGGTGGGTTGAGGATTGGAGTGGGTTGAGTGGGGTAGGGGGTTACATAGGTGGGGATAGGGGGGTTGTCTGCCATTCCTAGTACTGAGATAACCAGTTATGGATATCTTTAGTACGGGATAACCAGTCAGTCAGTCAGTCGTATACGGGGGACTGGGATCACCGTTTTATCATACGTACAGAGATATCACATCATCCCGGATGCTGGTGATGATATCATCCTGGCTCATACTGGTGAGATTGTATCTAAGTAATTGAATCCTGGGAGAGAGACAACTAATTACCGGAAAATTATTACAGACAAAAATACTGGAGACCAATTATGTGTAATGAACTTCCGGTGACTATTATTCAATATATATATATATATATATATATATATATATATATATATATATATATATATATATATATATATATATAAACACGATGAAGTGAAGGCACGAAAGAGAACAGGAGAAAGGACAATGAAGGACGAAAAAGGATGAGGAGGAAGAAAAACAAAAAGAAAAGTATGAAATGGGAAGAAAAAATCAACATACGAATAGAAAGAAGAAGAAGAAGACGACGACGCAGCAGCAGTAACAACAGTGGTAGCAGCAACAGTAACGACAGTAGTAGCAGCAACAGTAACAACAGTAGTAGCAGCAACAGTAACGACAGTAGCAGCAGCAGCAGTAACAACAGTAGTAGCAGCAACAGTAACAACAGTAGTAGCAGCAGCAGTAACAACAGTAGTAGCAGCAACAGTAACAACAGTAGTAGCAGCAGCAGTAACAACAGTAGTAGCAGCAGTAAGCGAGACGAGTGGGCGGCGCGGCAAAAGCTCTCTGTCAGGGACCTCCCGGGGTGGACTCAGCGGGTGCGGCAGTGATCCCCACAACGGGTGTCCTCTACCTGGTGTACTGCCTCTCTCCTCCTACACCTTATGCCTTCCTCATTAACAAGTAATAGACGGCCCTCTTAAATGCTAAGTCGATGTTCTTGCGTGGTATATGCGTGCGTGTGTGTGTGTGTGTGTGTGTACTACCCCTAGGGCCATTGTGCATTTGGTTTTTGCGTTAAGCGGGGATGTTCGGTGTACGGGTGTGCTATGTAGAACGAGAGATATAACATATGTGAGTTGCTTTTAACCTACACACACACACACACACACACACACACACACACACATGCTGAAATAACTAAACTTGTATGATGATTTTGTTGAATGTCTGTTTGTCTGTGTCTTCTCTGTCTGTCTGTCTGTCTGTCTATTTATCAAGGCTGGCGTGGCCCTCATTTGGCCTTTGTCCTTGGCCACTACCGTCAGCACGATCCTGGCCACCTGTTCACCTCTTCCTCCTCCTACTCCTCCTTCCTCCTCGTCGTCTTCCTTCTCTTCTTCCTCCTCTTCTTCCTCCTCTTCTTCCTCCTCCTCGTCCCCCAGTTGTCCTTCCTTCTTATATAATTAAGACAGGTTAGGCTAGGCTAGGCTAGGTTAGGTTAGGTTAGGTTAGGTTAGGTTAGGTTAGGTACCGCTAGATGTCAGGATAATCAACAGTTGGTAGTGACAGGATAAACTCTTATAAGGCAACACAAGACGAGGCACAACAACTGGGATAAACAAATTCATTCCGGGAGAGTCTGCCTTGTGACACTCATCCGCCTTTATCTCTGAGGATGTGTGGCAGCTTGTCTTAACTCAGCGGCGGGGGACAGATCTTCACAGAGGTTTAGAATTTAAAATGGATGGTGATTATGTGGGTGGGTGAGTATTGTGGTGAGGTATACTTGGGTGGGTGCTGTAGTGAAGTAGAGCTGGGTGGGTGGGCGGGCGAGGGCGGCTCTGCAACATGGCGGCCAGTAAGGGATGGCGGCCATCAGTCAAGGATCCACCGCACTTAATACTATTTAGTGTTTGGGTGGCCATGGACGACAGTCATTTGGATGTGGTGATCGCGGGCGTAGTGGACGCGGCCGCCATTGGCGCGGGCGTGGTGGACGCGGGCGTGGTAGGCGTGGGTGTGGTGGGCGTGGGTGTGCTGGGCGCGGGCGCGGTGCACAGCGGCGGCGATTAGAGGAAGCCTTACAAGGACCCCCCGGCCGCACCTCCCCAGGGACGGTCGCCACCAATGGCGGGCGGCTGCCGTAAAGAATGGCGCCCAGCACGGCCAACTCCGGCCCTCAGGAGAGACTGTCAATGCAGCCGACACTGATAAATGTGAAAGAAATCCAATCGGAGGCTCACAGGAGACACGGAGGAGGGGGAGGCGAGCAGGAGCCGTGGCAGCGCGACATGAGGCCATTGTTACCTTTAATGGAGTCCTGCCCCGCCAGCCCCAGAGTTAGGAGGTGTCGGCCGGGGCGTCACGCTGCTCATGTACCAAGACCTGGGAATTAACTCTCGACCATTCTCTTGCAGCCGTTAAGTGAAAAAAAGACAAACACGCAATCATGAAGCAGCAATTTTAAGACTTCTAAACCATCAATTTTCGCGGCGGTCATCATTGCCGGAGCGACGCAACAAATTGACCCGCGTTAGCAATGCCATCATGGAAACACCCCCCTCCCCCTTCCCATAAACCTTCCCTTCTCATCTGGGTGTGTGTATGGCTCAACCTCGCCCAAAAGAATGCACAGCCCGCCCACCGACACTGAAAAACGCCCAGGTATACATCAAGGCGTTCGAAACCTCTCCTCCTCAACCTACCCCCCCACCTCCCCCTTCCCTCACCCCGCCATACAGGTGACACCGGACGGTAGATCGATCAGGGGGAACGGAGGTGTTAGTGAAGGCTCCTCCCCACCACCCCCTCCCCAGCCACTCAACCCCCAGACAAGTACAATTTTTTCATCCTTGTGTCGCCATAATGGAAACAGCGAAACATAACTTCAATCAGGAAATTCTTGCCTCACGATTGATGGGTTTCCCTAATGAGGTAAAAATGAAGGAAAACGTAAAATAGTCTCTCTTGGGTACGTCGTGTGAGGACAGATGAGAACACAGGTATAACACAGGTATGAAATAATAGACTTATGATTCCCAGGTGAGTTTATGATGGCTGGCTGGTAATAAAAACAACAAGAAGACACCACCACCAATCACCACCATAACAACAAACACCAACCACAACAACACAGCGATAGATCAATCACAAATCACCATCAATAACACCACTCGATCTATATACCAAGAAGAAGATGGTCGACGCCTTTCACATTATTAAATCACCTTTATCAACAACTACAACAACCACAACCACCCAATAGGACAAAAAAAAAATAACCCAAGAAAAATATTATAGGTTATATGTGTGGATATATTTCCTTATATCAGAGGTATATTATTTTTTATATGATATAGATTTATGGGAAAGAATTTGAGTGAGTCAATATTTTTTTCTCCTCCCAGTTGGACCTGACAGTCACTCGTCCTCCGAAAAAAAATACACACGTAAGAAATAAGTAAATAAATGGGTTAATAGATAAATAGATAAATAAATGGATAGATAGATAGGCAATAGATAATAAATAAACAAAGCAAATAAAAAGAAAAAAGAAAAAATAGGAAAAACAAGACAAACTAAACAGCTTTTTTTAACCTACGAACAAAATATTAACACATAAAACAGCCTCATTCTACCCTACCCCACCCTAGATCATGTTAGCATTAGGTTAGGTTAGATTAGGTAAGCAATAGGGAGGAGGGCTAAACTTCAGGTAATCCGTCTCTCATCTTGCAGGTCTTGTCTACCTATTTTTTTTACCTGCAGGTGGATCGTAATTACAGGTGAGAAAAACACAAAAAAAAAACACTTTCCTTCCACTCGCTTTCACCCTTAACCTACTACCTATTGTAAGGGGAATATATTTGAATATTTTCCGCCAATAGGAGGAAGATATTAAACCCGGGGAAATAAACTCTTTTATTGTGAATATTTCAGGTTTACGGGGGAAATAGCCATATTGTGCGCTATAAAGGTAAGAAATAGCCATATTGTGTGCTATCGGGGTAAGAAATAGCCATAATGAGAACTATAGGAAACAAAAAATAGCCATAGCTTGTGGGGTATGGGAGTAATAAATAGCCATATTTTGAACACTAGTTGTCAAAAATAGCCGTATCTTGACACCTGAGACATAAATAGCCACATCTTGACACTTGAGACAAAAATAGCCACAACTCAACGCTTATGATAAAATAGCCACAGTATTCCAATTCATCTCAAAACAAAACCAAACACCTGGGATAACTCGGACAGGTGTAGCTGGGAGAGACGTGAGCTGAGAGTTTGTTTACTACTGTCAGCTGAGGTCCTGTGACCCCTTCCCCAGGCTAAACATTATTCAGATGAGAACAATTATAAAGGTAGTTCAGGCTTACCGCTTCTGTGTGTGTGTGTGTGTGTGTGTGTGTGTGTGTGTGTGTGTGTACAAGCCAGGAGCCACACAATAAGGTAGGTTCTAGGGTAATTAGACAAAGGTAAGGCAGGTGAGATAAAGGTAAGGTAGGCAGGTAGACCTTATGTGAGGTGTGTGGTGTAACAAGGTCGTTAAGAGAAACACCCTAAAGACACCAACCACCTCCTGTATGTCAACACACACACACACACACACCACGCCAGGGCCCTCATAACACCATCTGTGAGGGAGTTACTACACCACGTGTCTGCTGTTCAACACCTCAGCTCACATGACCTACGTGACCTCCACTGTAAACATTAATCTGTATGTTCACTGTATGTTCCTTTACCTTTCTCTAATGAAGGCTTTTGTTAAACCACCAATGTATGTAATAAGTCATTTATGTCCAATGTATATTTTCAGCCTTCGGGCTGCAGAACTTTTTCAATAAACCGTTAGTTATTTTTATTATTACACACACACACACACACACACACACACACACACACACACACACACACACATACACACAAACACACACACACACACATACACACACACACACTTCAAGCTTAATAATATATAGCACCTTGTCGACATTAATTAATTCCTTAAGACAATAATATTAACAACAACAACAACAACAACAGCAACAATAACAATAACAATAACAATAACAATAATAATAATAATAATAATAATAATAGCAATAATAATAATTATAATAATAATAATAATAGTAATAACAACAACAATAATAATAATAACAACAATAACAACAACAACAATAATAATAATAACAATAACAACAACAACAATAATAATAACAATAACAATAACAATAACAATAACAACAATAACAACAACAACAACAACAATAATAATAATAATAATAATAATAATAATAATAATAATAATAATAATAATAATAATAATAATAATAATAATAATAATAATAGTAACAATAAAAATAACAACAACAACAACAATAATAATTACAAAGACATTAACAATAAGGAAGTTTCCATTTTGGGAGAGAGAGAGAGAGAGAGAGAGAGAGAGAGAGAGGCCTCAGTGTGCCCGTAGGCCTCTGTAAGGTAACGATGCACAGTCGGGTAACCTATCATTACCTAGCCTACCCCCCCCCCCCTTCCCCCTGGGCCACACCTGGTCACCACCGTTACCACCGTTACTACCACGCGGACCCTTACCTGGTAGTGGGAGTTGGTGGTGAGTGGTAGTGGTTGGTGGTAGTGGTAGATGTTGGTAGATGGTGATGGTGGTGGTGATGGTGGTTGATGGTGGTGGTGACTGTTGGTGATTGGGGTGGTGGAACGTTGGTGGTGGTAGAGGAAGTGGTTGATGGTTGGTTGTGGTGGAAGATGGTGGTGGTGGTGGTGGTGGTGGAGCTAGTCAGAGAGAAAGAAACAAACGCACATGAATGACAACTTCTCTTCCCACACTATAACATATGCAAAATAGACAAATATATAACAAAATAGCCAATAGACACCAATAGACAGACAGATAGACAACAATAGACAACAATAGCCAACAATAGACACCAATAGACAGACAGATAGACAACAATAGACAACAATAGCCAACAATAGACACCAATAGACAGACAGATAGACAACAATAGACAACAATAGCCAACAATAGACACCAATAGACAGACAGATAGACAACAATAGCCAAATAATAGACACCACAGATGACAGATAGACAAATAATAGACAACACACAACAATAGACACCCACAGACAGACAGATAGACAACAATAATAATACACAAAAATATAGACAGAAATGGACGTATAGGGGGGTAGTGGGAGGGGGGGTGAGGAGGGGGGGAGGAGGGGGGGGGTGAGGGTGAAAATAATGAACCTATTTTGGGGAGAGGAACGCTAAATGAAAATATATAGCAGAGGCAGTTACCATAAATATCAGTGGTGGTGATGATGGAGACACAAGGTTGTAAATATTAGCGTGTGATGGTGGCGCTATTATGTCACGTGAGAGGGAAAGTGGAGAGATGAGATAAAAGGGAAGAGAGATGGGAGGAGAGAGTGAGAGAAGAGAGAGATAAATTGATAAGAAGAGAAAAGGAGATGGGAGTTGAGACAGAGAGAGAGAGAGAGAGAGTCGAATCAGGTATACACTCACACTAACGCACACACAAATTTATGCAAATACACAAACTATCCGTGAAAGTGTTTAACAGCGTAGACATTATGAAACGACTATCCGGAAAAAGAGGCGAATACTAAATTATACGAGTATAGGCTTGTGGGTGGGTAAGGGAACATGCGGGTAGGGTGGGTACCAGGGTGGAATGGGGCGGGATTGGGTGGGACGGTGTAGGGATGGGCGGGGTGGGTGTAGTGATGTATGGTCCTGGGTGAGGGCGGTGGGTCGGTCGCTTCTCATTGCTAGTCACCGTGATCTTCATTACTGTCCGCCAGACAAACTCTCCCAGCAGGGCGCCGCCACTTACCCTTTCCCGCCCAGGACCACACCAGACCCCTAGACCACACCAGACCCACATATCAGACCTAGAACCACACCAGACCCATACAGACCCATGCCCATACCAGACCCACACAAAACTCGAGATTCCCCCCCAAACCCACATATCAGACCCAGAATCAGGTTATTATTATGTGATATTTTATGACATACCTGCAGGAGCTCAAAGGAGGATTGGGGGGTGGAGGGGACCAGCGAGTCAGGTAACTTCACTCAGCGGGGCACTCAATCTACTTAGTTCCTCTACCTATCATAGTAACCACCCCAGCTCCCTCCTCCACCATCAGGGCACCCCAGCCCTTCCCTCCACCACAGCAGGGCACCCCAGCTCCCTCCTCCACCACAGTAGGGCACCCCAGCTCCCTCCTCCACCACAGTAGGGCACCCCAGCTCCCTCCTCCACCACAGTAGGGCACCCCAGCTCCCTCCTCCACCACAGTAGGGCACTCCAGCTCTTACCACATATCACCCTTCATAAAACGTCCCCTATAACCCTCTCATCTATGTTGACTAATTACTGAGGTAGAGGGGAACACCTGTCAGGAGGGGAAGAGAGAGACAGTGAGGTACTCCCCCAGCATCAACATCTGAGCTGGGGAGGAGAAGGGAGATAAAACACCCCAGCATCATGTGAGGAAGACTAGAGGAGTATAGTGAGGAAGATCTAATGTTGTGGGGAAGTGCCAGAGACGTAGATAGGAAGACGAAGATGGAGGAGGAGGAGGAAGAAGAAGCAGATGTAAAGAGGAAAGGAAAAGAATGACGAAGAGTTAAACAGATGTAGGAAGGCCGAGCATCAGGGTAGTAGGAGAAGAAGAACGAGAGGAGGGAGGGAAGGAGGGGCAGGGCAGGGAGGAGTGTTGTCCCCGGCGGGCACTGTCGGCAGGTAGTGGCGGCTCAGCGGGGCGCCATCACTTAGACTATCACGCTATCATGGCCGGCACCCGTGTCTACCCCAGCCGGCACACGTTCCTGCTCCTCCTGTCCTCTTACCCTGATATCTCCTGTCTCAGAGGTCTCCTGTCCGGCTAACTGGTGTTACCCTTCTCCTATACCCAGTCACAAGAGGTCTCCATGTCTCTCTAACTGTGGGTAACTCTCTCCTATCGAACTATATTGAGAAGAAAATCCATTATACCAAGAGTCCGTTATAACCGAAACTCCATTTAACGGATTATATGGAGAGGTAAGTCCGTTATATGGAGAGGTAAGTCCGTTATATGGAGAGGTAAGTCCGTTATATGGGATGGTAAGTCCGCTATATGGAGAGTTTTACTATAGGTACTTATATTACAGGTAGTGACACATTGACCCACGAAGCGACGGGTGGTGGAGGAGGCAACAGTGAGACCCCAGTAAGTGTGAGAGTTACCGAGAAGTTTGTAATAAGTGTGAAATTTAGGGTTACCGTGAGACCATATGTTGTGTCGATGAGGTGGTGGTAGTGGTGGTTGGTGGGATGGTGGTAGTGGTGGTTGGTGGGATGGTGGTAGTGGTGGTAGGTTGGATGGTGGTAGTGGTGGTTGGTGGGATGGTGGTAGTGGTGGTTGGTGGGATGGTGGTAGTGGTGGTTGGTGGGATGGTGGTAGTGGTGGTTGGTGGGATGGTGGTAGTGGTGGTAGGTGGGATGGTGGTAGTGGTGGTAGGTGGGATGGTGGTAGTGGTGGTTG
Organism: Homarus americanus; assembly: GCF_018991925.1. Taxonomy (NCBI): domain Eukaryota; kingdom Metazoa; phylum Arthropoda; class Malacostraca; order Decapoda; family Nephropidae; genus Homarus; species Homarus americanus. Next base: position 4,248,285 of record NW_024723541.1, read on the forward strand.
GTGGGATGGTGGTAGTGGTGGTTGTGGATGGTGGTAGTGGTGGGATGGTGGTAGTGGTGGTTGGGTGGGGTGGCTGGGTGTAGTGGTGGTGGTGGGATGGTAGTGGTATAGGATGATGGTTGGGGATGGTTGGTATGGATGGTGCCGTAGGTAATGGTGGTAAGGGGATTAGGAGGAGGGGGGTGAGGGAGGGAGGAGGGGGAGGGGTGAGGGAGGAAGGGGAGGGAGGGGGGTGAGGGAGGGAGGGAGGGGGGGAGGAAGGGAAGGGAGGAAGGAAGAAGATATATGACATAACCCAATGTGGTAATTAACTAATATAACAATTACATTACCATTTAAGATAACACAACTCTCTTAATTACAACAACATGAACGAACTATAAGATAACACACCTGTTAACTACCATAACTCAGGTGTGATACAAGATAACTACATTAAGATATCTCAGGTAAATTAACACAGGTATAAAGAGATATTTAAGATAACACATATTAATTGCGATAACTTTACTTAATATAAAACTCGAGAGATATTAAACAGGTAAAAATTCTTAATCAATTCTTCATAGCGTCTTTACCTGGTCATATACTGAAGATTTGTCCCCACACCCCCACACCCAGCCCACACCACCACACCCAGCCCACACCTGACTTACATATGGCTACCGACAGACATACAAACAAAACAAACAAACAAAGAACCTAATTTAGATAGATTATACCCCACTCATTCACCCCTTGAGTACGAGGGCTCTAACCCCTTGAGTACAATATCGTAATCCACTATGATAATCCTATATTTACTATTGTACAAAGGTAAGTTAGCAAGGTACTCAAGGGGTTAAGACATCTCTAATGCGTTTTAGATACAGTGAGGGGGGGGGGGGACTTAATCCGCATGCGCTTGTGGATGATAGTGGATGATATGGTGATGAGAGAGAGAGAGAGAGAGAGAGAGAGAACCACGGTAAGCTGTCTTGGTCATGAATTATTACTGCGTGTGGCGGATTCCTGCAGTTCTTCAGGTATTCTCATAATGTTTCATACCACAGAGAGAGATAGAGAAAGTGAGATAAAGAAAGAGAGAGAGAGAGAGAGAGAGAGAGATTTAGTTGTAGTTGAGACATTTTATCAGCCATACTAACAACTATTATCACCACCGTTGCCTGGAGTGGTGATTGTGGTGGTTGTGGTAGTGATTGTGGTGGTTGTGGTGGTAATTGTGGTAGAAGGATTTATGCCTAAGTCTCTACATTAATTAGTTAGTTGTTGATGGGTTTTTTCATGTGTGGATTCTGTCTTCTTTGGGTGAAGGAGTGTGGTGATAGTGGTGGTGAGGAGTGGTAGAGACGATTAGTGATGAGTGGGGGTGGTGATAGTGGTGGTGAGGAGTGGTGGAGACGATTAGTGATGAGTGGGGGTGGTGATAGTGGTGGTAAGGAGTGGTAGAGACAATTAGTGATGAGTGGGGGTGGTGATAGTGGTGGTGAGGAGTGGTGGTGGTGGTGGAGATCTAAAGAAAAAAGAAAGAATGAAAGAAAGAAAGAAAGAAAGAGGGCTAACGAAGGAAGGAATTAAAAAAATAGAAACAAGGAAGATAACAAGGCAAAAGAAAAGCAGTATAACAATATGCAGATGAGGGAGGGAGGGAGGGAGGGAGTCAAGTGTTTTAACCACAATATGTTCCTCCACCATCACCAACACAGCTCCCTCATTACTCCACCCTTTTCCTCCCTTTAACGCCAAGGATAACTCGACTCACTACCCATTATATAATTAAAAAACTGTATAACGGTGTACTATTTCCTACGTGGAAGTAATTATGTAGAATAGTGGGTGGGTGGGTTGGGTGGGTTGGGTGGGTTGGGTGGATGGATGGGTATGTGGGTGGGGTGGGGTGATCGTATGAGTTATTGAAAATACCGAGCCAGGTAACATGTATGTAGGTAACAGATAACAAGTACAGGTAACAGATAACAAGTACAGGTAACAGATAACGAGTGCAGGTAACAAATAACAAGTACAGGTAACACGTATAGATAAGTGCCACGAGATCCTCTCTTAGTGCCAGCGAGGACATGGGGAACAGAAATACCCCCAAAATGTCATCAAGAAGGAGGCAGCAAAGGGAGTCGACAGAGGGAGGGAAGATTGGGATCGACGAGGGAGGGAAGGAAGGGGTCAGCGAGGGAAAGGAGGGAGGGAGTCGACGGAGGAACGGGAGGAATGAGGGTCTGACGAGAGAGGGAAGGAGGAACGGAAGGGCGGAGGGAGGGAGGGAGATCAACGAGGAGAGAAGGAAGGGAAGGTATGACTCAACGGAGGAAGGGAAGGAATGAGGGGTTGATGAGGTGGGAAGGGAGGGAGGGAAGGGAAGGGGTCGACAGGCAACACGAGGTCCCAGGGTAAACTTGAGGCAGATTTACATAATGGCTGCCATAAATCGCGAGGACGACGATGGTCAGTGATGTGTGAGGATTATTTACGTTTATATTCCTTATGTCCTGCATATTCCTTCCTCGACTTTGGGAGGAGGAGGAGGATGGAGGAAGAGGAGGAGGAGGAGGATAATGGAGGAAGAGGAGGAGGAGGAAGAGGAAGAGGAGGAGGAGGATAATGGAGGAAGAGGAGGATAATGAAGGAGAAGGAGGAGGAGGAGGAGGAGGAGGAGGAGGGGGCTTTAGAAGGATGGTGGAGGAGGATGGCCCTGGGGGTAGGCAGAGAAGAAGAAGGAAAGAAGAAGAAGGAGGAAGAAGGAGGAGGAGGAAGAGGAGGAGGACTCTAGGGGGATGGAGGGGGAGGGTGAGAAGGAGGAGGAGGAAGAGGAGATATTAAAAAAAATCCAATTACTTAATAAAATCAAGTTAATCAAGAAAAACACATTATGCAAATATATTGTAAATTTAAGTTTTTTGTGAGTTATCCCCCAAAACACCAAAATTCCAATGGCTTACGAATTAAAATCTAAAAGGTACAGTCACTCAAAAAAGTATCCATACAAAATTGTGTTGAAAAAATATGACACAACGGACGAAGGATTTTGACAACCCTACCGAGTCAACAGGAGTCACAGTGTTCATTGTGGAAGTCATGGATCACCCCAAGTACAGATAGTTGTTTGAGTGACTGTACAAGAGTGATTTCATTACTTCCGGGTGTTTTTGGTGTAAATAATAAACATCTACACTACCAGTATCATTCAACACTGGTAAAAAGTCTTTATAGTTTACAAGAAAAATAGGTTTATATTTTTTTATGAAAGGAACATAATTAATGAGGAATATAAAGAATTGACACTATAAATATTGAGACACAAAAGTGTAGTCGTAAATATTGGAGTGCCATTCTCATTCAGGGTCATTTAGCTTAAGGTGCCAAATTTAGCATAAATTACCTGAAGATTAATAAACTGTTTCAATTAGTGCTATGCTAAACTAACCTAACCCTACACAAACGAAGCGACTCCTTACAATATAGAATTTTTTTGTTTTTTACATAATAAGGTCCCCTCTCTCTCTCTCTCTCTCTCTCTCTCTCTCTCTCTCTCTCTCTCTCTCTCTCTCTACCATAGCGAGTGGCATATTGTTGTTATTGAGTCTTTTAAAAGGGATTTATTATGATAAATTAATAGTAACGCTGCCAGGTGTGTGTTATTGTTTTCTAAGCGGGAGAGAAAGAGCTAGGAGGGGCACCGAGCCATCTCCCAGCAGCAGCCTCTCAGCAGCATGTCTCAGTCGTTGGTAGCAGCAGCAGCACCACCACCACACCACAACGCCTCCTCCTCTACCCACATTCCAGTACCCTGTCCCCCCTCCTCCCTCCGACACTCACACTTCCCTCCTACCACTACCTAATTCTTCCCTCCTGTGTTTTAAAAGTCGTTAATAATACCACATCGGGTATATTGGAACCTTGTGAGGGTATAATGGTGTTTATTGTGAGTGTTGTGGTATTTATACTTGATGGTTGGGTGGTGGCGGTGGGCGTCCGAGAGGCAGGTACACCCTCAGGCGACAAGGGGGCGTGTCCCATCCAGGTCTGCCAACCGCCCCTGTCCCCCACCGCTCGCTCACTCACGCCTTACCTCATACCTGGTTTTAAATACCTGTCATCACCGAATCTCTAACAGGACTGCACCTTAATTACGCATTATACATCGTTGAGAAAACATAACAGCTCCTGAACATAGCGAGTTAAGGGAAGTATAATGAGGATAGAGTAAGAATCAGTACTGCCAACCTCGTACGGGCGCGAGGGACCGGTAGATACCAGGGCCCGCTTGGGTCTGGGGAGCTCACCAATGGCAGGACTGGGCTCGCTACCCTCAACAAATAATCTACGGCGTATCAATTGGACCTCAATAATGGTGGACATGGGGAGATCAAATAGGCAAGAGGGCGGGTGTGTCGAGAGCGGGAGGGAGGGGGGAGGAGGGGGGCACCTGGGTAGAGGGGAGGGGAGGGGCACCTGGGTAGAGGGGAGGGGAGGGGTAGCAGAAGTAGAGGAGAGGGGACCCGGGGCTGTATGCGTTGCCACGTTGTCTGGTCACTCAGCTGTGGCTTACCTACACGCACTACCACGCACTCACTCATCTACATGCACTCACCTACACGCATTCAACTATACCTACACGCACCACCACGCACTCACCACCACACACTCACCTCACCACCACACACTCATCCCATTACCTCATGCAACACACCGCTTACACACCACTTACTGTAGTAAATGTAAGCACTTAAAACATCGTGAAAAGAACGCAGAAGGAAATAGTCTTGACATTGCTACTTAACCCTCACTTATTAAGTAATGTAGCCACGATGACTCTACTTAAGGCACGGAAGATGATGGTTTGAAGCAACACGTTTACTTACCCGACACTTATTTAAGTCACACAAATACTTAACTCCCCAGGTGAAATAAACTAGGGGTCACAGTGTTACCAGATATACGAGAATTATTGTAAAAATACGATAATTTGCTACTGGATACGATAAACAATAAGTACTATATGATATTTAATAATTCACTGATTTTTACGATAATTCATAAGAAATATGTAATGTTTGCTCTTATATTTAATGTGTTTCTTTAAATCAGCAAAAATATATAGAGCGGGAACGGCAATCAGTTACAAGGATTTTAATGCATTTTTAGCGTGTGTGTTTGAGTCGGTATGAGACACGTGAATGTTGATACCCACACGTCCTGTTCCTGACCAGTACATAAAAACATTAGAAAATAAGGAGTCTGCAATAGGCCGGTTGGCCTGTGCATGGCAGCTCCTGTCGAGAGTTACTACCACTCTCTATCATCCATGAATCTATCTAGCCTCCTTTTGAAACTTTCCAGTGTTCCAGCACTTACTACAAAGTTGCTAAGCTTGTTCCACTCGTCTACCACCCTATTTGTGAACCAGTTCCTTCCTATCTCCCTCCTAAACCTAAACTTATCCAACTTAAATCCGTTGCTACGAGTCCTATCCTGCTCGGATATTATAAGAACTTTATCTATATCCCCTTTATTGATTCCTTTCACCCACTTAAATACTTCTATCATATCTCCCCGCACTCTTCGTCTTTCTAGGGAATACAAGTTTAGTTTCTTTAATCTATCTAGATATGGAAGGTTTCTAAGTCCCGGAATCATTTTCGTCATTCTTCGCTGCACCGACTCCAGTGAATTGATCCATTCTATAATAAGGGCATCAAAACTGAACAGCATAATCGAGGTGCGGCCTGAATAGCGCAAGATATAGTTGCAATATGACCTCCGCACTCTTATTACTTACACTTCTAGATATAAAACCTAATACTTTGTTTGCCTTATTTCGAACATTAACGCACCGTTTTCTAGGCCGTAGGTCCGGTCTTACAAGTACCCCTAAGTCTCTTTCACAAGTTGACTTCTCTAGGTTGATGTTGTTAAGGCTGTATACATTGACAGTATTTGTTCTTCCAATATTAAGTACGCTGCACTTGCTGGTGTTGAATTTCATTTGCCATTTTCTGACCACTCCTGCAGTTTATATAAATCCTCCTGTAGTGCATTTGCATCCTGCCCTGAATTAATCTGCCGCCCTATTTTGGTGTCATCCGCAAACTTGCTTATGTCACTGCTGATCCCAGTATCTAGATCGTTTAGGTAGATTATGAACAAGAGTGGGCCTAGTACTGACCCCTGGGGAACCCCACTGGTTACACAGCCCCACTCAGATTTAACACCATATACGCTGACCCTCTGTATTATATCGGTGAACCATGATTTTATCCAATCTAAAACTTTCCCTTCGATACCATGTACCTTAACTTTTCTCAGAAGCCTCTGATGCGGTACTCTGTCAAACGCTTTGCTAAAGTCTAAGTAAATAACATCATAATTTTCGTCATTATCTACTACCTCGAAGACTCCTAAAAAACGTCAGCAGATTTGTTAGACAAGATTTTCCCTTTGTAAGCCCATGTTGAGAGTCGTAGATTAATTTGTTTTTTTCTAAATGCGATCGGATGCTATTTGCTATAATTGATTCAAGAAATTTCCCCACTACTGACGTCAAACTAATCGGCCGGTAATTTGACGCTGATGCTCTGTCTCCCTTTTTGAATATGGGTACTACATTTGCCTCGTTTCTGATAGTGATATTCTTTAATTTCTCTTCTTCATTTCCCCTAAATATCAGTTCCACCTCTGGCATTTCCTCGTGAATTTCTTCTGTGAAAACTGATACATCCCGCGTGATTCTCCGTGTGGCGTGTAGTTCAGTCTTCACGTTCAAAGTTGATCCCATGCAGCGACACACTATAGACAGGACTGTATCTCGGAATTATTAATGTCAGTGAAAATAGTAACAGCATAAGAGCAGAAACAGACTCTGGTAATTGTGAAAAAAATAAGAATTGTGAGCAAAAATATATCTCTCATGGAAATACTGACTGAACGATGCTTCTGAGATATTAACTGTATGAAGAGTCGAGACAGAAACAAGCCGACAAGAAGCACAGTTAAAGATACCGTATGTAAGTGTTGGCTAAGCAGTATTAAAAGCTGTCAACACCAAAATTGTACAGCTATCAAGCCACCAAGAGAACACTTCCCTGGACAGGTATTACAGTACATGGTATAGTGGGGGCCCATACAGACAGTACCATGTGATATATAATGACATTTAAATTGCAGGTTTGTGTATACCTAAACTATATGAAAACCACTGGGAGAAAATTAAAAAGTATAAACCTACATAAACAACACATAATGTTCATTTTTTTTTTCGTATTCAAAATAAACATTATATCGGATCTAGGAACATAATATAGAGGTTATTATTGACGACAGACCAGCCGCCGATTTTTCATAGTAAATGATTATAAAAACGCCGTAATTTCACTGTGTTGTGTAGGTAATAAACATACCAGTCATAAACGAATAATATTTTAGATTTTATAAGATATATTTGTAGTCGTTTATCACTTAATAGAGACAGAATATATGAGTGGTAGGTTGATATCAAGACAAATAGCCCGCCATTCACTTAAGGGCTTAACATCTCTCACTTAATAAAATATAAAAGAATAGTTACTTAAAATATTTCCACCGTAAATTTATAATTCACGGTAAATAGTTTTCTTTCTCGTGCAAAAAAAAAAAAGATTGAATTGGATCACCTGAAGATTAGCCTCCAGGTTATTTCACCTAAAGATTAATCACCCGAACGCTAACCTAACTTAAGGCTTACTGAACCTGCCAAACTTAATGTAGGTTAGGTTAGGTTAGCGCTACGGTGGTTGATCTTAAGGTCCAATAAGCTGGGGGGGTTAATCTTCAGGTGATCCCGATACCTTAATATTTCTAGTTTCAGACGCAAGACACAACAACCAAGACTTGTTGAAACACCTTAGTAACATCTTAGTTATGGACGCGTAGTAATTAATTATAACAACAACAATTAGGTCTCCCAGGACTGTGTGTGTGTGTGTCCTGATGGTACACACACCTAAGGGCCACCGCACGGGGGGGGGTTATCAACATGCTACATGAGGTGGCCACGTTCAGTGAATCTGGCCACGATTGAAGTGGTGGTCAGTCATGTGTAAGCAGAGTGACTCAGGGCGGCATAGGACACAAATGTAATTAGTAAATTAATCAACTTTATTAACAATATGACTTAATGAGGGACGCGGTAGGCATTCAAAGTTGTGGCCGCAAATTAGCGTGAGTGGTTGGTGGGCCGCGGGAGATGGTGGTGGTGTGGTTGGAGGTGGGCCGCCGGTAGTGGTGGTGGTGTGGTTGGTGGGCCACGGGTGGTGGTGGTGTGGTTGGTGGGCCGCGGGTAATGGTGGTGGTGTGGTTGGTGGTGGGCCGCCGGTAATGGTGGTGGTGTGGTTGGTGGGCCGCGGGTGGTGGTGGTGTGGTTGGTGGGCCGCGGGTGGTGGTGGTGTGGTTGGTGGGCCGCGGGTGGTGTTGGTGTGGTTGGTGGTGGGCCGCCGGTAGTAGTGGTGGTGTGGTTGGTGGGCCGCGGGTGGTGGTGGTGTGGTTGGTGGGCCGCGGTGGTGGTGGTGTGGTTGGTAGTGGGCCGCCGGTAGTGGTGGTGGTGTGGTTGGTGGGCCGCGGGTGGTGGTGGTGTGGTTGGTGGGCCGCGGGTGGTGGTGGTGTGGTTGGTGGGCCGCGGTAATGGTGGTGGTGTGGTTGGTGGGCCGCGGGTAGTGGTGGTGGTGGTGATGGTTGGTGGGCCATGAGTGGTAGTGGCAGTGGTGGTGGTGGTCTGCCTTGATGGTCACTGCGCATCATTACCGCGCAACCTCACCTTAATTCCTTTCTTCCACCACATAAATGATAATATAACACACACACACACAATACATATACACATCAACACACACACACACACACAGACACGCACACAATCACAACACAACACCCCACGCCACCCCGCCACACCCACCCCCCGCCACCCCCGCCACCCCCCACACCCCCCGCCACCCACGCCACCCCCCCGCCACACCCCACACCCCCCCACGCCACACCACCCCACGCCACACCCCACCCCCCCCCCGCCACACACCACCCCCCACACCCCACCCCCCACGCCACACACCATGTTACCATCAACACCTCAACATCGATAACATTCTCTCGTAAGTTGATCCATTAACGCCACAATATCTCCTCTTTGTACAACACTAAGCCTAATTAACTATCTCCTCCAGCCAATTACATGTTGAGGGTCGTCCAGGAAACATTTTAAACCCTTTGTCATGATTAATTATTGTTGATTCTCTATGACCTAGCTCTTCCTGTGGTTGAAATGTGATAAAAATAAAATACCGGACAGTATCAAGGAATCTCTCCCAATAACGGACTTTTTATTAACGGATTTATTAGTAGTGTAATGGATAGAGTAAACCCCCTCAGTAACGCGGTGGATACCGTAACCCCTCTCAATAACGGAATGAATACAGTAACCCCTCTCAATAACGGAATGAATACAGTAACCCCACTCAATAACGGAATGAATACAATGTCCCCTCTCAATAACGGAATTAATACAGTATACCTTCTCAATAACACATCTCATTACTAGATACATCTCATGAACAGAATACGTCCCAATAACGAACAGAACTTTCAAGAATTCGTCCGGTATTGGGAGGGTTGGGTGTATTTCATTAATCCGGACGAATAACGGTAAGTAATTCGCGTGCGGTGGTGGTATTCGATAAATCAAATATGTTGGCTGTTGTTTTGATGGATGGGAGGTGTGCATGTGCATGTGTGTGTGTGTATGTGTGTGTGTGTGTGTGTGTGTACGTGTGTAAATTTCTGGGGGTAATACACCACGTCCTGCACAAGACTATCTTTACTTTACTCTCTCTCAGCTGGGGTTCCTCGGTGACCGGGTGGTGACTGGGTGGGTGGTGATTACGTGGTGACTAGGTGATGATTGACTTGCTGACTGGTAACTGGGTGATGACTAACTGATAACAGACTGGTAAACTGCCTTGTGACTCACTATACCTTATATCACGTTCATATAAAGCCTTCATCCAGTTCCTTCGTTATAAAATATTCTCGAAATACGACACACACACACACACACACCCTTCTGTTAACAGGCAACAAGAATATAAATAACTAATCCCTTCAACTCACAAAGGCAACCAAGTGAGAGTAAAAAAAAACATTTATTGAACTTTATCAACACGATCCCTTGGTCGACATTGCGTGTAAATTGTCGATATAAACAACAGTAGTTGAATATTTCTACACTAATGGTTTTGCTCCATTCCTGCTATTCTCAAATTCTCAGTGTGTGTTTTATCGTTCTCTTTTCATTTTTCCCTTCTTTATCAAGGTTTCTATGTTGTTTTAGTCATTCTAGATGTAATAGGAAGAGTGAAAGCAAAGGAAGGGTTAATATTCTAGTATCTGTAGGGCGGGAGTCGTCAGGAGGTGACACCTGTAGTCTTGTGAACCACGGAGCTGAGCTGCAGTCCTCCCAGACACTCACTGCCAGGCGTATGATTCCTTTAGAGAGACAGCTCAATAATACACTACCAACAAATATATCATTTTATATGTTATTTAATTATTTTCAATACGTTGCTAAGTGAATTTTCATTAAAATCAGACCAAAATTTAAGTTACTTTCATAGTTGCTGTCAATGCTGTACGATTCATGTGTTATTAATTGCCGCCGCCGCCGCACTTGAAGCAGCTCAGTGTTTACATTGCGTGTGGACGGTGTGGTTAAATCGTGCTTTCTTTAATTACCCTTTGACGATGGAAAATCGAGTGAAGTATTTGTGTAAATCAGAAAGTCTCATAGACTTGTTGGAGATGATGAATGACAATAATCTACAGTCAACATTTTCAGACACTGTCAAGTTGCTGAAAATTTTAATAACTCCAATGACAACGGCAGAAGCAGAAAGGTGCTTTTCAACTTTGAAGAGAATTAAAACTTTTTTGCGCAGTACCATGGTGAATGACAGACTGTCTGCTTTAGCAGTGATATCCATTGAAAATAAAATGATAACAGAAATAAAGGATTTTAATGAAATAGTAATAAACAATTTTGCTACATCGAAGAGCAGACACGCCGACTTTATTTTCAATTAATACTGGTCCATCACTACTACCATGCCCTGGGAATTAGTGGACATCAACTACAACTCATACCTGAGGTAGGTCACCTACTGTTGTGTGAGGCCTTACAGTCCATCCAGTTTATGTTTCACGAGCCGCCACTGCCACGGCGGCCATGTTTGTTTACATTAGGAAGTTGGTCGTTTCTATCGTAACAATTTGTATCACCTAAAGATTAAGTTAGGTGAGGATTTGGTAGGTTAGGTGAGGTTAGGTTAAGAGGGTGGTCAATCTTTAGGTGAAATAAGCTAGGGTGGAGATTCTTCAGGTGATCCAATATTTAATTTCTATCAATTTCTGGTACATGAGTGGTGGTACAGGTACAGTGCAGGTATTTTGGTAATTGTGGATATTTTTACTCGTTTGGGTTTTGTATTGTTTTGTATTTATATAAATCAGTTATAATCATCAGTTATAATCATTATTTATAGTAGTAGTCATAGTACCGTTGTATTTGCATTACTATTCTTAAACGCTGAGGAGGAGGAGGAGGAAGAAGAGTAGAGAAGGAGAAAGACCTGACACAGAGAAAGATTGAAACAGGGAGATAGAGAAGGAGGAGGAACAGGAAGAAGAGAAGGACGTGACAGATAGGAAGGTTGAGACGGAAGGACAGGGGCGGAAATAGCCGTCAACAACCATGGTCGGTGGCCCACAACAAGCCGCCATCAACCCGACAGCGTCCACCAGATTTGTAATTGAGCGAAGTCTGCAATGATGATGGTGGCCTCCATTGGTGGCTACTACCTCCACACCAATGTTGAGGCCAGGCTACGGCACACGAGGCCATAGGAAGGGGGGAGGAGGGAGAGGAAGAGGGGGGAGGAGGATGGGAGAGGGGGAGAGGAAGTAGAGGAGGGTTCTGGGCGGTAGGATAATGAGGAGGAAGAGGAGGAAGATCAGGAGAGGAGCAGCGAAAGGAGTAGGAGGGAGAAGAGGAGGAGGAGGAGTGGTTCATTAGCGGTTCATGTGTCCATTGTTGAGGTGAGGCACAGGTCTGGGGGGGAGGGGGGGTGGACCACACACAGGTGGACGAACACCCTAGTGGAGTACTGTGGTAGACACGACCTTGAGGGAGGCAACGATACTGTGGTGGTGGTGGTGATGTGGTGGTAGTGGTGATGTGGTGGTGGTGGTAGTAGTGGTGGTGGTGGTGCTACTACTACTCCCTGTCACCACCAACACGCCTCTACACACACACACACACACGAGTCATCATCAAGTGACAGACACATTATCGTCATCGTCTGTGGCCATGAGATGAATTGATTCCTTATGGTGTCTATTACAACATCATCGTCATTGTCATCATCGTCATTATCATCGTCATTGTCATCATCGTCATTATCATCGTCATTGTCATCATCGTCATTGTCATCATTGTCATTGTCACCTAATATTTAAGTGACTTCATTCCTTTGATACCAATTAGGAGACAAACTCAAGCGAGAGAGAGAGAGAGAGAGAGAGAGAGAGAGAGAGAGAGAGAGAGAGAGAGAGACCTTCAGACAAGCTCCTCCAGGGTGACACAATGTTCCACAGTGGTGGTCATCAATGTTACGTCATTACCACGACCTACAATATTGTTACGTCATTACCACGACCTCCACACACACCTCAACTATTATCAATGATTACGAAGGATTATTATAAATTCTATCAATCATTATTAAGTATCGGTATTATTTTAGATTAAGTAAAATAGAATAAATAAAGTAAATTCAAGTATATAAAAAAATAATAAATATCCTCCATAATTTATTTTTCTCCGACTCTTATTTTTTTCTTTCATCATCACCACTACTACCACTCCCTCCCTCTACCACTCCCTCCCTCCCTCTACCACTCCCTCCTTCCACCACTCCCTCCTTCCACCACTCCCTCCCTCTACCACTCCCTCCCTTTACCACTCCCTCCCTCTACCACCACGTCCCTCTACCACCACGTCCCTACCATAACCACCTCTCCTCACGGTTACCTCATCTTCTCTACCACCCCTTCCCTCACTATCTCTCTCCCTCACCACCTCCACCCCAGACCCCCACCCCACACACACACAAAAAAGGTCAAATGAAGTCACATTCTAAGCTCCCGTCGAATTCGCAGCGGGATCAACCACCCCCTTTTGATGTCAGGCAAATTCACTCATTAATATAGCTTGAGTTGATGACTTAATTCCTCAGGCCTTGAAAGAACTCAGAGCTTGTTTAACGCTGAATACTGCTCGTCAACTCTCGCTTTCAAACTTCGTACCAAAACTGTGAAAAAACCTGGAATATTGAGGTGTGGTTTTTTTGGGGGGGGTGTGTGTGTGTGTGTGTGTGTGTGTGGGTGTGTGTGTGTGTGTGTGCTAAATTGTTGGAGTGTGTTGTGTTTTTGAGTGTTGGGGGGGTGTGTTAGGTTAATCTTTAGGTGAAATAACCTGGAGTGAAGATTTTTTTTACCTACAACGAATCATTAAACTTAAAAAAAAACATAATAACAAAAATAACCCATGAAAATAATACCAGGAAACGACATTTTATAAAACTACACACACACACACACACACACACACACACACATACACCTATCAACCCTCCGCTCCCTCACCTCCCCCTCATCCCTCCCCCTTGGACTCACCTGGTTAACTAAGTAATAAATAATAATCTAAAACTCCAGGAAGAAGGTAAACACAGTAAACGTATTTTTCCCCCAAATGACTTAAAAAAAAAACCTGTCAAAACAAGTGTCGTAATTGGTGGGGATTTTTTTTTCAGTGGGGGTGTGGGTGGAAAACAAACGAAAACTAATTTGCTCTTCTTCAAAACAAATGTTGCTCGGTTCTCAACGCAGGGGTAAAGGAGAGCCCTTGGGGGAAGTTTTTTTGTTAGTTCAGTTTATTCCTCCTGTTCCTCTGTTCCTCCCCCCCCCCCGCCTCCGCTTTACTTCTGTGACTTAATTTCGCGTCGGAGCATTTTACGGTAACAAGCTGTACCTGTTGAGCCCCACCTTAAAGGCTCATTCACTCCAACATAATGACCAGAAAAATGGCGACCGCTTAACCCGTGTGAATTACTACAACCGGTAGCGATGTCTGGTGGCATTTAGTGTGCTGGCCAACTCGGTCGAGATCTGTATGCAAATGGAGATGGAGCAGCGGGTCATCCATCAGGAACTGCTGGAGAGGGTAGCAGCGCTGTACCCTGGGGCACCTCCTCTTGTGGTTTAGCCAGGCACGTGGACAGCCCTCAGTCTCACAGCCTCGACAGGAGCCTCACACACTCGCCAAGAGACTCATACCTGGCACATATAGCGTGTATGTATTTACGTGTGTGTGTGTGTGTGTGCGCGCGAGAGCGTGTGGATGTGTGTATGGTAATCTTCTTTCAATAATTGGCTTCCGTGAGTGACATTTGTTGCGTCACACGAACGTCAGGCTGCGGAATGTTGACATTATATTGCCTCTGTTGACGTCAAGGCTTTACGGTGCTGACGTTATTAGTGTTATGAACACACACATACACACACACACATACACACACACACTTCAACAACATAAATAATACAGGTAAAGTTACAAGTCCAGGTACAGACAGACACAAGTACAGACACTTCAGAATAAACTACGTTACTTAAAGCACAACTTAGGGTTAATTCCAAGTCTTTTTTCTTATTACTCCACTAATTAACGAAAGAATGAGTCACATCTACATAATTCCTGTCATTCATTACGCCATTCACAACTACTGTAATTCGTAAGTGTTATTAGAGAAGAATCCTAGAATTTAGTTTCGCTATATTTGATGTAATTGACTCGTTTTTTATATTATTACGGTTATTAGATTCGCTATATCAAATTTCTTCGTTATGGGCTGTTTAATGTGAAGTGTTTTCGTTATTATATAAGTCTGTGGTGGGGGTGGAACAGGGTAAATGGAGGAAGTAAGAGAGAGAGAAGGAGATGGAGGAAGAGAGAGAGAGGATGGGGGGGAGGGCAGGCAGGCAGGCAAGCAGTCAGCTGATACAATGTAAACAAAGTATGACGTCAGAGCTCCTCAAACACATGACGTCATCGATGCAGATAATGATACGGGGATATTTGATAACTTTAAAGATGGAAGATTACACTGGACCTTCCCATCCCTTCCCTTTATCCTCCCCTCCTCACGTCATTATTCCTCCCTTGTTCTCTCCCCCCCCCCCCCTTCCTTCCTCCCCTCTTTCGCCCACCCTTCCTATCGTGATGTACTTCCCGGACAGCTGAAGAGAAATACCTTTGATAATTATCCCTTTAACTCCGCTTGTGAAATTTAGTCTTGGCAGTGATGACCTCCGTGTTTGTGTGTGAGGTAGGGAGGGAAGGAAGAGAGGGAGGGGGGAGGGATGAAGGAAGGGAAGAGGAGGGGGAGGGAAGAGGAGGGGCAGGGAAGGGAGGGAAGGATAGAGGGAAGTAGGGAAGGAAGGAAGGAGGGGGTGGGATGGAGGAAGGGAAGGTGAAGGGAGGGAGAGAAGAGGCAGAGAGGGAGGGAGAGGAATGGAGGAGGGATGGAGAGTCTGTTTGTGTATGTATATATGTATCCATGTGTATATACAGGTATGTGTGTCTGTTAACATAGCCAAATGACTTACACAGATCAACTCTTCACATACATAAATCACAAAGCAAAACACGTACCGGATTCCAAACACTAATTTTAGACAAATACAACAACTAATAAAAAATAAACATACCTAATACTTACAAATTATCTTATCAACCTTGTATTTTGTACCTGTGTTGGTCTTAGTATTTATGAAGGTAAGCGTTCTGGATGTGACATTTAGGTTACTCTCATCTATACCCCGATATATTCTGTAATTCATGCCTGTCTGTCTGTCTGTCGTATGTCTGTCTGTTTGTCTGTCGTATGTCTGTCTGTCTGTCTGTCTGTCTGTCGTATGTCTGTCTGTCTGTTGCAGGGTTTAGGTCTCTTGTAAGTATCAGGTTTGGGGGGAAAATATCACGATTCGGTTAAGTAAGATTACTGTTTATATTGGGTTAGCATTTATTTCCGTTATACTCATACAGATATATCCGTCTATCCACACATATATATCCACACTCATAGCCTCATCTATCCATTCATATATATATATATTATATCTCCTATACATTTCCATGCTTATATCCATATCCACACAATTATATCCATGTTTATATTCACATCCACATATATATCCACACACCTCATCACATATCTCCCCGCTACACATACGACACAAACACCTACACAAACACTATAAATTATCATAATATACAAAAAAAATTACACATATCAGATACAAGTTCAGAAAAAAACACAGAAGACATTAAGTTGTTAGCTATAAAAAAAAATAAAATAAATTAATAAATAAATAAATTCCCCCCCCTTCCCCAAAACAATAGAGAGTAACAACAGTAATTTCCAATAGTGAACAATTTGCAGCTTCAATGAGACGCATCTCAGAAAAGGTCGCCCAGTGTACAGTAGAACTTTGGCAAGTGATCCATATTAAACTTTTTCAGAGGCCATTAACTGGGTGGTATTGTACTGTATGATTTAGTGGAGTCTAATTTAATTTTTTTTTTGGGGGGGGGGAGGGGGATAGGTGAGGAGGCTGGGAGAAAGACGAGAAAGAAAGAGAAAAAGTAAAATAACAACAAACAAGAGTAATAGATGAAAAACAAGAGAGATAAAGACACAGAAACAAAGTACAAAAGAAAATTGACAGAAAGACAAACAGACAATCTCGACAAGAACCTGAACGTCCAACATAAATCATTAACACGTAAATTTTTCTGACATTCCCAGGTAGAGTGTGAGGGGTTACCGGCCTAACAATAATATGTCCTATACCACGAATTTAGGTTAGGTTAGGTTATTACTTTTATATTGACTTAAGAGGGAGGTTGTAAGTGTAGAGTGTTAAGTATAAGTATGTCTGGATTGGGTGTGGTTGGTAGTGGTTGTGGTGGTAGTGATGGAGGTGATTGTGGTAGTGGTTGTGGTGGTAGTGATGGTGACTATGACTGACTGACTTGTGGTGGTTGGTGGTTGTGGTGGTAGTGATGGTGACTATGACTGACTGACTTGTGGTGGTTGGTGGTTGTGGTGGTAGTGATGGTGACTATGACTGACTGACTGGTGGTGGTTGGTGGTTGTGGTGGTAGTGATGGTGACTATGACTGACTGACTTGTGGTGGTTGGTGGTTGTGGTGGTAGTGATGGTGATTATGACTGACTGACTGGTGGTGGTTGGTGGTTGTGGTGGTAGTGATGGTGACTGGCTGACTGACTGGTGGTGGTTGGTGGCAGTGGTGGTTGTGGTGATAGTGATGGTGACAAAGACTGACTTACGATGAAGACATAGAAAGACTGACTGACTGACTAACTAACTAACTGATTGACTGACTGAGGGTGAAGACAAAGACTGACCGACTGAATAATAGTGAAGACAGTGTGGTTGATGGTGATCGTGATGACAACGGCGGCTCTTGTAGGGCTGAAGACAGTAATTACATTGAAGAAAAATAGACTGTGGGTATACCTGACCACCAAGTAATTAACCTGGGCAACATAAGGTGATTAGTGATTAGCGGCGTCGTGTGTGTGTGTGTGTGTGTGTGTGTAAGACTCCCCAGAATATGTTACTCCTGTATAAATCCTTGACAGTCTACCATCGTCTAGTGTCAGGTAAAGAATTGACAGGTAAGAGAGTCAACCTGAATCTTGTGTGTAGTTGATCACAGGTACACGAGGTAATGGTCATTGCTGTCTCCTCCTCCTGCTTCGCCTCCTACAGTATTGATACACGACATCACTCATTCTCCTACTGTACTGTCTCCTATTAGTGGGTCTTCTTAGCATTCTCCTGTCTCCTATAGTAGTGCACACTCACACAAACAAACAAACAAACACCCTATCTGAGTCACATACACATCTGGGATATAATTGAGTCTGGTAATTTGTTGACGTGAGGTAGTACGGGTGAGTGGATGACGAAGTGGGTGGGGTGGTGTGTAGGTGGTCAGAGAGGTGCTGGCAGGTCATCAAAGGTTAATGACTTCTCACACACAAGGTCAGGGAGGCGGCGGGTTGTTCGCGACACAAACCACCTTAAAACACCAATTACTGTACAATGGAGCTAAGCCAATAATCCCCTGTCGGGATCCCGAAGGACATTCTACCTCATCACCCCGAACTACCCCTCCCCCTTCCTCCTCCTCGTGTCCTCTCCCTCTAGGTCTAATAGCCAGAGGTCAGGTCAAGAAGGAGAGGAGGTGGGGAGGAGAGGAAGGGGAGGGAAGGGAAGGGGTCAGGAGCATCGAAGTTCTTCAGTCATTGTGGGATCATTGACAAACCTGAAGGCGAGCCCATCAAGATATGTACTGCGCTGAGGAACATTGTACTGCGCTGAGGAACATTGTACTGCTCTGAGGAACATTGTACTGCGCTGAGGAACATTGTACTGCGCTGAGGAACATTGTACTGCGCTGAGGAACATTGTACTGCGCTGAGGAACATTGTACTGCGCTGAGGAACATTGTACTGCTCTGAGGAACATTGTACTGAACTGAGGAACATTATACTGCTCTGAGGAACATTGTACTGCGCTGAGGAACATTGTACTGCGCTGAGGAACATTGTACTGCTCTGAGGAACATTGTACTGCGCTGAGGAACATTGTACTGCTCTGAGGAACATTGTACTGCGCTGAGGAACATTGTACTGAGCTAAGAAACATTTTGCAGTACAGTGGCCGGTGGAACAAAGACGCCGTTTATTCCTACCACGAGACCATCAACACCAGTCCAAGCAGAAGAAGAAGAAGGTAAGTGAACGTTCGCCAGGCGTAACTCTCTCCATCCTTAGCTTAATTCACCTGAAGATTAATCACCCTAACCTCACCCCTTCCAATTAACGTTAGTGTAGTTAATCATAAGATGAATCAAGCTGGGAGTATCAAATCAGGTGAAATACTAGAGATGTCTAATCTTCAGGTGATGCCACAATGGATAGACAGCAAGCCAGGTATCACATCCACACCTACATCACTATTTTTATCAGGTAAATAGATACCCTACACCTGTGCTCTCATTAACAAGGCACAATACAGGTGTACACACAGATGCCTGAACGTGAATATGACTCCTTTGTTTACGTTTGGATCAAGGCAACACCTGTACTCGTGTCTACCTGTAATCGTGTCTACCTGTACTCGTGTGTCTACCTGTACTCGTGTGTCTACCTGTACTCGTGTGTCTACCTGTACCCGTGTGTCTACCTGCACTCGTGTGTCTACCTGTACCCGTGTGTCTACCTGTACTCGTGTGTCTACCTGTACTCGTGTCTACCTGTACTCGTGTCTACCTGTACCCGTGTGTCTACCTGTACTCGTGTGTCTACCTGTACTCGTGTTAACCTGGACTAATATCTACCTGTACTCTCTACTTGTAAAAAACAACAACTCCCTGACACCATCAAAACACTATACACTTAAACCTGTACTTATATCAATACTTCCCAAATGACTTCTCTTAATCTATACTTAAAAATCTGTACTATTTAATACTTTACACTTTAATCCACATTTGAGCTGCCATTACCGAATAAAGTTTCATAGCCACAATTACTTTAAGTTATACGTGATAACTTCAAGACGTTTGTGGTTTAAACTTCATCGTGTACTGCCACAGACATTACCCGCTGGGATAAACTTTACGTGTCAGTGTGAAAGGTTAGTTTTACTCTTTAACTGTGTGAGAGAGAGAGAGAGAGAGAGAGAGAGAGAGAGTCAAAGAATATCAATTTTATTTACTCATAACAAAATCATATCACAAATCCCCACAAGTTTATACAGGGAAACGGTGAGGGGAGGGAGGGGGGAAGGAAGAGGGAGGGAGGGAGAGGGAGTCACAAACAGATTAAGGTCGTTCTTGATACTCTCCTGGGGGTCTTTTCCTCCCTCCCTCCCTCCCTCATCACGAGGGTGGGAGAGATATAAGTAAGTGGTGGTGATTGGAAGGGGAGGTGAAGGAGGGGCGGAGAGGAGAAGGAAGAGGGATGGAGAGGAGGAGGAGGGGCGGAGAGGAGAAGGAAGAGGGGTGGAGAGGAGGAGGAAGAGGGGTGGAGAGGAGGAAGGAAGGAGGTGGTAATGAATTTTGTTTGAACACACCTTAGCCCACCCTAGCCCACCCTCACCTACCTTAACCCACTCTGTCTATCTGTCTGTCTTTCTCTGCGTCTATCTGTCTGTGTCTCTCTCATATTCGTTGATTCAGGTACACAATCAGAGAGAGAGAGAGAGAGAGAGAGGAAGGCGTGATATCTGGTCGATCCCGGAATTAGTGTCAGCGTAAATGAGAGTTGATGAGTACCTGTGATGGAGAGGCGGCCCTGTTACAGGCATGTGAAGGAGTGGGGAGTGAGGGGGAGGCGGAGTGGGATGAAGAGAGAGAGAGAGAGTGGGAAAGTGAAAGGGATTGGGAATGAAAAAATAAACACGGCATAAACTATACTAGAAAAAAAAGCACTGCAAAGAAAAAAAAATCCAGGTAAATTAATCAAGGAATCTAAACCCACATTACCTAAACGATACGTTAATTAGATGATATCAGATATCACAGGTAATTAGGTGATATTCCCCTTAACTCTATATAATTCCAACGATCAATAAATTATTTAATATATATAAACCATAAATAATTTGGTATTATATCTTTAAGCGATGTTATTTGTAAACAAGAGAGAGAAACATTACTACAGGGATATGAATCAGACTAGAGACAGGGAGAGAGAGAGAGAAACATTACTACAGGGATATTTCTAATCAGGTGATATCCATCGATCAACCATTCCTTCGGCAAGTACTGACGGAGGAGGTCTTGGCCCCTTGGTATTGACATTGGTGAAAGAAAACGAAACACAATCTCTCTTTGATACAGTAAAAATAATACAATAATACATAAAATACGATAATAAATACATGAAATCTAATGTAATTCTTAGTATCAATTATCAATACTAATAATACTTAAAATAATCAACATGCTTCAAAAAGTAGGAAAAAATAAGTTAAGATTTTCAGATACGTAAAAAAAAAATAATTATACATTTTTTATAGCATTCATAAATGTTTATTATTGAGGAAGAACCATTATAGTGACAGATGGTTGTGTACTGTCTGTCTGTCTGTCTGTCTCACAGCTGGAACAACATTTAGGTACCAGCTGTAGTATCCCTCTGGCAGCTAATGTGTGAGATAGTGTGGATAGAAAAGGTGAGAGAAAGCGAAGAAGTGAGAGAATTAAAGAGAGACAGCGAGAGAAAAAGAGGAGATGAGAAGAGGAAAAGTGATTAAGAGAAGTAGAAGAGGTGAGAGATAGAGAGAAAGTGAGGGAAGAAGAGAAAGATAGAGAATTTGAGAAACGAACTAGTGAAAAATATAGATGGGCAAGAGAGAGAGAGAGAGAGAGAGAGGTGAGGGGTAGAGGTGTGAGAGAGAGAGGTAGAGAGGTGCGAGGTAGAGAAGTACAGGAGGGAGGTGTTACTCTACCTTGGCTTGTTGAGGGATCACACTCGGTGGCTGAAACAAAAGATTGTGTCGTTCATGATGGAGGCTGGCGGCTAGGGGGGGGGGGTGTTATATCATGCTTTTGTTTTTTCAACTTTGGATCACCTGAAAATTAGACACCCCAATTTGTTTTTCATCTGATGATTAAAACACCTAAGGTAACCAATTGTAACCTGACCTGACTTATTACCTGACCTACCCTGACCTGACCTATTACCTAATCTAATTAATTACCTGATCTAATTCAACTTAACCTAACCCCCCTCAGGTAGTGTTAGGGTGTCTTATCTTCAGGTGGTTTGTTCCCTGGAGTCTGCTAATCAATGTGGAACTTAAGAAATATATATATTGGTATTTTTTTTCGTCTATTTCGGATATAATATATTTCGGATATTTAATGACAGCTTTTGGGAGTTTTTGTACTTTTTGACATTATATATTTTTGAAAAGTATTAATATTTTTAAGTTATATTTTTTGGACTTTTTTGATATATGGACATTTTTGTATATTTTGGACATACTATATTATATATTTTTGATAATTTTCTATATTTTTATATAATTTGGGTATTTTTGTGAGGGCATTTTGGAATATAATTTAAACAATATTCTGGGCAATTTCTCAGTGGGTATTTTCGACAATTTTCTATGAATATTTTGGGAACTTTTAACATTACTTAAGGCCAAAAAAATCGACGCTTCAGACCACTAACACAAGGTTCCATAACACAGCGGGAAGTGAAAGGTCATACATGTATATTTACAATCCATAATATAAACTGGAACTGTTACTGGGATGTATAGGTTTATATTATATCTCCAAGTTTATTTCCAGGGTGTTAATATCTCCTGTGTTTTGGGTTAAATCTTCAAATATTGACATAATCTTCCTCTGGGGTTAAGTTAATATCTCCTGTATTTGGGTTAAATCTTCAAATATTAACATAATCTTCCTCTGGAGTAAATATATATTGATTTTATATTTATCTTCACCATATAACAAAAAAATTCTTCTGTCCTTGATTATTAACCTAAGCAAACAAACAAAACATCATCATCATCCTTATGCAAACAAGATCAACAATTATAAACAACATTTTATATTTAACAACATCAGTAAATTCATAATAAAGGGGTTTTATCCTTAAGTAATAATATAAAAAAAACATTTGGTATGGTCCACCCTGTCCGCCACTTCACCTGAGACACTAATTAGCCAGGTAGTACAGGTGAGGTAGGTGTGTGTCTCCCTGTCCGCGTTTCTGTCCCTTTCCTTCCTTTCCCCCTCATAACCGCGCGAGGGGGTGGAAGGTGATGGGAGGGTACGAGTTGGAGGAAGGGGGTGAGGATGGAGGGATGAGTGAGGGTGATGGGGTGAAGGTGGGAGGGAAGGGGTGAAGGTGTGGGAAGGAAGGGGTTGAGGTGATGGGTGTGATCAACGAATCGGTATAAAGTCATTATCTCTTATCAGACGAGTACACCAGGTGGGTATAGCCCCCCCCACCCCCACCCTCTCTGTCTCTCTCTCTCTTTCTCCCTCTCTTTCTCTTCTTCTCTCTCTCTCCCTCTCGACTGAAGGAGATGCCCCTCCCCACCTGAACACCAGCTGGTTTTTGCCATCTGCCTCTGAACAGCTGGTGCACATTGACGACACCTCACCTACCTGGGGTCACGGAGGGTTGTTGAGGGGGTCACTGGGGGTCAAGGAGAGGGGGGGGGGGCTGGGATCAAAATCAATCATGTAGGCGTCTTGCTGCTACTCCCTCACCCCCTCCCTCCCCCTCTTTCCCCTACCCCTTCCTTCCCTCCTTCCCCAATCACTCCAACGTACAGTATTGCATTACCAGTCGAGGTGTGTACACGTATAGTACACTGTGTACATGTGGCGGTGTGTGCACATAGTAGACGAAAGAGAACAGCAAGAATAAACAGAGAATGAGTGAACAAGAAGAGGAAAGAAGAACAGTAATGAGACAAACAAACAATTAATGGCAAACAGGTGACACTTTAAACATCTCATAATAATAATAATAATAATCCCTAACTCGCCTCTCCAACCCTGTTTTTTATCCCTTGGCCTTTCTTTCTCCCCCTTCACCCCTAACTCCCTCCCCCCTTTTTACCCCTTTAGTCCTAACTCTTCCCTCACCCCTTTCTTACCCCTGGTCTACCCTTTCTCCCCCTTTTCTTCACCCCCCCTGACCCCCCCTAACTCGCCATTGCCGTCAAGAGGGCCTTAACGAGCGGCTGGAAGTAACCCAACGGTCAACAACAGTAAATCAATACCTGGCGACCGCAGCACGTGACTCGACAAAATGCCTAAGATGATTTATAAAATTTATTGTCACGAATATTGGCCCAAACAGCTGTCTCTCTCTCTCTCCCTTCCTACCAACTTCTCCCCCCTTCCTCTCTCTCACTCTCTCTAGTCCCTTCCTACCTACCTACCTACCTCACTGTATACCATTCTTCCTCCTTCCCTCCTCCTTTCATCCCTCCTTTCACATCCATCCCTCCTATCTTGTCTACCTTTCTACCTCCCTCCTTCTACATCCTTTCCTCCCTCTTCCCTCCACCAGAAAAATTTAACATAACAACCTTCAAGAATCCTTTTCATATCATAACTAAAGTGAATCAGTCAAATCCATTCTCAAGTCACCAGTCACGAACGCCATTGTTTTTATCATATGAACCTCTGACAACACGGGTGGCGGAGAGTCGTCTGGCAGTGTTAGCTGATCCATAAGCCCCCCCCCCCCTCCCCTCTCCGGCCCATAACCCCCTCTCCCCTGGCCCATACCCTCCTGGCCCATAACCCCTCCCTCCCCCTGGTCCATAAAACTGCGAGAGGACAGAGTGATAGAATAGAGGTGTTATTTACAAGTCTCCCCTTATCCATAACCTTGACAGCTTCGCCAATAGAAAATACGAAAAATGATCCCCCCGAAATGCCATTGGCTCAAGCACCCTTAAAGGTTCTTACGTGAAATTTTCCTCGTAACTGTTGACTTAAGAGAGTATTTGACAGATTCACTTAAGCTACGAAACAAAAATGGATTCTTAAAAGTTCTTACGTGAAATATTCCTCTTAAATGAATCTCTAAAAATTGGATGACTGACTCCAAAAGGACAAAAAACATCAACATGGCTTCAATATTACACTAAGACTCGACCTTAACTAGATACATCACCTTAGCACCAGTTCAGTGACAAAATTACAACACAGAATCACCGTGAATCAGGACTCGAGTTAGTGAATCATTTTAGAGGATTTTCTCACTCAAGATCTAAATCCTGAATTATAGGCAGATACTATTTGTAAATTTATATAAAACTTTTTCAAGGATTAGAGAAAGAAGTTTTACACGTCACGTCAAGTTTCATGACATATTTGAGCGATTATCAGAGTCAAGATTCACAAAGATTCGTAAGATTATTTTTTTCTTGTAATTGAAGATACGAATTCCTGCAAGGTTATTTATATTCTGTTGCTCCTGTTGGTTCGTGACAACGGTAGCAACAACGGTACTGACAACGGCGGTGAGGATAGCGTTTTCTTATCTAACGTTACCAAAAATTATATAAATTTTTGGTATCTAGTTGACAAAGTTGTTATCTTAGACAATGAAAACAGAATACATACGATAACACAATAATACGAAATTAAATCTAGTTTTATGTGATTGTGGTTCTAAGATCACAAAAAATTACTTAGCTAAAGATAACTAAACGTATAAAAAATAAATAAACAAAATAAAAATAAATAAAATATAAATTAACACTATTTCTAAGTTAACAAAATAATACAATATACTGTACACAAACTCTCAAACACGTGATCATACAAGTTAGGAAATAATGTCGTATAAACCCACAATAAAAACCTACATTAGTTACCACAATAATACAGTTTTTACTAATGGTGCAGTTAACTATAGTGATTAAAGTACTGTGTAATAGACAGCCACCAGTGAAGTTTAAGTTCGAGGTTAAGTAATGTTATGAGTCAAATGAGAAATGATAGTATTTTTCCACAAAGCATCCGGCGTTAGTGTGTTCAAGAGAGGTAGTCGGATGATTTTAAACGACATAAACTCAACCACAGTCAACTATTTCCCCTTCTTTAACCATGATGGGTGAAGCTACCGTGTTTTAATCAACCAATTGGAATCTATATCTCCATTTGACTCGTGGTATCAGGACATCTCAAGAGCTTCTGTCAGTCGTAAACAATAGAAACAAAAGACGATCAGTAGTGGGGAGTTTGAATGGCCTCGGAACGTCAATCTTATAATCAAATTCTAGCCACAAAGAAGAAAACCCCAATTACCATAAGACGAGAATGGGTCGAATCACCACACATCCTTATCACACCAGACTGTTCAAACAATCCAAACAAAGGTCCAAACAATCCAAACAAAAGTCCAAACAAGTAAACACTGCAGATGTTTGAGGAGGGAGAGAGGTAGGTGGTGGCGGGGTGGTGAGTCTCTTCTGTCAGGTTGGCTACTAATGACAGGCCAAACCCGCCCACCGCTGGGACAAGGGCCGATTATCAGAGGCTCTTTGGGGTAATCTGTCTCGCGTTGTGGGATACCTCAGGATGGTAGCTCATCTCTTCTCTGTTTCTCCCTCCTCCTGACTGGCTGCAAACCTCAGTGTGTGTGTGTGTGTATTCCTAACATCTCCAGACATGTTCTTATCCTTATTCACACCCATCAAATCCATTTCCATCCACCACCACTACTAACACCTTCCCCCCCCCCCCTACAGGCTACAGCTATCCTAACCACAATCCTTCACCCCCTGCAGCCATCCTAACCACAGAACCCACCCCCTCTTCACCTATCCTGACCTAAACAGTCCGTCCCTCTCACCCATCCTCACCGTTCCATCCACCCCTTCTCCTCTCACCTATCCTCACCCTACCTATCTATCTACCCTCTCCTCTCTTACCTATCCTTCCCTTACACCTATCCTCACCGCACCCCTGTATCCATCCCCCTCCTGTCTTACCTATCCTCCTCTCTTACCTGTCCTCACCTCACCCGTCTATCCCTCCCGTCCCTCACCGTCACAGGAAGTATCTGCCTGTAAAGTTGCTTTGGACAGATGAACTTTATGCCGACATTATTCGCGGTATAACGAGGAAGGATTGCACACTAAACGATCGACTTTACGACCATGGCCAGAGGGCGTGGGGAGAGGGCGTGTGGGATGGCATGAGGGGTGGCCGTGGGGTGGGAGGGGGGGGAAGAGAGGGAAGGGGAGTTTGTTTTTGTTGAAGAGTTCTGAGAATTCATCCAAATTAGGGAAACAAACAACACATAGGTGAAGGTTTGTTAATCATCACCTAAAAAGATGTTATTGTAAAAGGGGATCCGGTTAGTGTTTCGGATAGTAAGTGTTTCGGATAGCGGGTGTTTCGGATAGCGGGTGTTTCGGATAGCGGGTGTTTCGGATCCTAGAGAGAGAATGAGGCGATACACCACAAACCTCCTCCCCACCCCACCTCCCACCCCACCTCCCCACCCCTCCCCACACCCCATTCACACAAGCATCTCCTCATCTCTCACTTCCTCTCACTCCTAACTGAGGGTAATGAGATAGAGATAAGCAATAAACTAAAGAGTAAAAAACCAAAAAACGAACTGACAAACACTCAGACGATGGTAGAAGATGATTGATGTTATTAGTAATTCCTGTCCGCTGTGGAGTTTCGCTCTTGAACTCTTAGGCGTAATTTTAATCATTTATGTCTTAGTTAACTCTTATTTCTATATAGTGTCGTGTATATGTATGTATTTATGTATGTATGTATGTTTGTGTATATGTATTTGTGTATATTCATATTAAAGATTGACACACACACACACACACACACACACACACACATCATCTTCCCCGATACAACAACACACTAAAACTCTGTCTACAAAAGCGTTCGTGAATAAATCCGACTTCACAGGGGATTCATAATCTAAAATGAATCCGTCTTCACAAGAACGAAAAACAAAACAAAAACAAAACAATGAAGTTATTAAGGAAAATAATCATCCATAGAGAGGATTAATGTCTTGAAATCCGGCTATTGAGGGGATTAGTTTCCATAAATCCCGTAAGACTGGTGTATTATGGCGCTGTAGGAGTGAGGAGGTCGTTGTCAGGGAAGGTATGTTTGTGTTAGGTGGTGTTTTGGGATAGGTTTGTTGTGGTGGTAGTTGTGGTGGTTGTGTTGTGGTAGTTGTGTTGTGGTAGTTGTGATGGTTGTTGTTGTGGTTGTTGTTGTGGTAGTTGTGGTGGTTGTAATTTTTTTTTTTCATTTTTATCTATCTTTAATTATCATATTAATTTATTGTTAATATTTTTATGGAGTATTTTATAAAATTTCCAAAACGTATAAAAATTAAACAAAAAAGAAGAAGAAGAAGACTGAAGAAGAAATATTTGTGTTACATTACTAAACACCTAAAATAAAATTCCTTATAGAGAGTTGAGTTCCCCTTGGAGCTAATCCTCTACACACCTGGCAGATAGTATCGAATCCATTTACCGGTGAGGTTCAATCCCTTATATCGCTACTGGACATTAACAAACATTTATACTGACAAACAATAATGTAAATAAACTCTTTGTACCTATTTACCGCCAATAGATACCATCATGAACTTAAATACGTTGAATAATAGTGACAAAATGGAACGTCGACATTACTCCGCCTAATAATGTTATTAGATCTTATCAAAATCCCTCGAGATGGTGATTACATTGTGATTGAAATGTGTTATTGGAGTCTCTACGTCCTCTTGTATACAGCTACTGGATGGTATCGAAGCCTGCCATCTATAGTTGTTAGGGTTGGGAACTAAACGTGGTAATGGATTCTCTTAACTTGATGCTCATTTGTTATTTTTATAGATGCGATTATGGAGGGATTATATAAACACGGCGGTGAATCCTTTATGTGTGTTGGTTTATGATTTTATTGAAACGATGGGATTTATTTCATAATTAGTGAATGAAATGTAAGAATGTTCTTTTTCCATTTGCTTTCTATTCGTAATTTATGTGTTTTTGTCTTACTAACAGTATATGGGTAAAGACATTCACATTAACACGGAAAGTAAACGTAAAATTGCTCTAAACTTTGCGAATGACATGAGTGAATGTTCTTTGTTCTATCATCTCTCGGCTGACATTCAAGGACAATAGTTATGGCTCGTTTTCCCACCGTCATTCATTCATTCAGTCATTCACTTAAAGAGGTACTTCGTGAAGTATTTGTAAGCTCATTCTGGCCAATTTGTCTCGACTCACTGTAAGACTGACCCTTAAAAGCGGTTCAATGTATGAATGAAATACCATACGACATTCATACTTGCTTCTCTTATCATTCATACATTACAACCATGTCCTTGGTCAGCCCCAGTTAGATATTTCATCTCCAAACACTACAACAATCTATACGAATTGAATACAACACAATTTTCAATGCTAATTCAACGACGAATACTCCTTTTCTTTCATTCATGCATACAACTGTGAAATAATATACCCATACAAAGTCAGTTTGTTCCTGTATAGATTACGCAAAGGGAGAAAAACAGTAGAAATGGACAGAAAAACAGTAGAAATGGACAGAAAAAACAGTAGAAATGGACAGAAAATCTTGCTTGTAAACCCAAAACTAATGATCGTACGAGGAGGGAAAAGTTGTCGTATTGCCTATGTTATTCTTCTCCCAGGACGAACAGCTCAAGGCATCAACAAAAGGCGTGGGAAAAAAAAAGACATTCTTTTGAGTATTGATGATGACAACTTTCAATGGCGGAGTTTGTTTATGTGTGGTATTGTGTTGTAAGCGCCCTGAGAAGAAGAAGAAGAAAGATGGAACAGAAAGAGGAACAAGGAAGAAGACACAATAGAAAAGAATAACGAAGAAGGGATATGAAAAATAACAGAAAAAAATGAGGAATAAGAAACATGAATAAAAAAAAGGAGGATAATTTTACGATAAAAAAAGAGGATACAAAAAAAAACGTAACAAAACAGCTACAAAAACTGTCGCCCACCAGAGCAAGGACCCACACACACACACACATCGACACACACACACGCAGCAACCAACCAGGCAACGACACACAAACACACACACAGACCAACCAACCAACCAGGCAACGACACACACACAAACACAAACACACACACCAACATGTCAACAGGCCGACGGTGCGTTTGAAGGAGTGTGTGTATTGTAATGGGACAAAGGCAACTTGTCTTTGGTCCTGTGACTGGTCAAACCATTGGCGGCTGGACGGATTATAGTTCCCACTTCCCTTTGTCGCAGTCGCCACCACCGCCACCGCCGCCGCTGTTATATTTGGCTTACAATTCTCATATAATACCAAGGTGACATTTTTTCCCCTAAACTGTTATTTTTTCCCTGAACTGTTTTCATTTTTATCTATATTACGATCTTTTACAAATAATCTTTAACATTTCCATAATTTATTCATTTCCATCTAATACGAAATCTAGATGCATTCAAACTTTCACCAAAAACATTAAATATTTCTCTAACTCATTTATTTTCCAACTATAATACGTAATTTAGAGATAAAAATACGATATATATTTTCACTTACGGTTATACTGTGTGTGTGTGTTAGTGTATATCAAGATAACCAAAAAATTAATGTAAGAATTAATAAGAATTTTACCCCAAGTTGACTGACCATGTTGGATTGTTCCTTGGCTGCGTGTTACTTGTTGTGTTACGGTTGCTTTTGTGTTACTTGCCGCTGTCATGTTTGAGTTGGTCATATTTTTTTTAGATTTTTTTGAAAGTATATTGTTTTGTTATTATTGATGTTATTATTGTCATTATTATTTCAACAAGATATAAAATACCGTTAAACAATAATAAGGATAAAATAGACAAGCAAAGAACCATAAACAAATAACCGCAATAACAGGTGTAAAATCACGAACACAGACGCAATAACAACTGAATGATGGATTACAAGCGTTATGCAGTGTTATTGCGTGTGGTTTCATTA
Organism: Homarus americanus; assembly: GCF_018991925.1. Taxonomy (NCBI): domain Eukaryota; kingdom Metazoa; phylum Arthropoda; class Malacostraca; order Decapoda; family Nephropidae; genus Homarus; species Homarus americanus. The sequence continues at coordinate 4,279,064 of NW_024723541.1, forward strand.
CATTACACGGGGCATTAATAACACGATTGAATTAACTTATGGATTTCATAACTCAATCTGTAGAATAACGGGAGCTAAACGGGGTCACAACAGGAACGGTGTACTTAAACGGAAGTTAAACTACGTTACAACAGAAACGGCTCACTTGAACGGAAGGTAAACTCGTGCACAACGGGAACGGATCAGCAAAACAGGAACAAAGCTTTATCAAAACAGGAACAGATCAGCTAAATCGATCAAAAGAGATTAGCCAACTCAGTCCCGACCAGCCAACTAATCCCCGACCAACCGACTAAGCGCCGACCATTGATGACAGAGTTTGTGTGGTGGATGTCGCCTCAGTCTGATAACATCTACACCACTGTCCTATTGAGAGAGAGAGAGAGAGAGAGAGAGAGAGAGAGAGAGAGAGAGAGAGAGAGAGAGAAGGTAATTTTCAACACACGAATCCTTGAAAATTTCGTCCTCATGAATTCTTTCAACGTAGAACAAAGTTTAAACATTACAAACACATCAAAAACGAACAAAAACACACTAAAACAAATAGAAAAACACTCATAAACAAATAAATAAACAAAAAAGGCACAGAGACGTTCGCATATTACAAGGATTAAAAAAGATATTAAACAAATCCGGATTTATAAACACACTTAGAAAAACGACACCATTACGAATCCATCTTCACGGTAGGTCACAGCCTCTCAACCACTGACACCCTCCCTGCTGCCAGATACACATTATATTTCTCACCCTCTTCTCCCTTCTCTTCTCTCCCTTATTCCCTCCCCTTTTCCCTCTTCCTCCTCTCCCCTTCTTCCTACTGCTCCTCTTCCTTCTCTTCTCCCTCTTTCCCCCTTCCCCTGCCTTATTCCTCTCTTTCCCCCCTCCTCTTCATCCTCTCCCCTCCCTTCCCCCTCCTAGTTTACCCCCGGCAGGACACTGGGTAACTGGTATCCCTTATTGGTATTATCTCTATTATTCTCTTTTATTCCCTTATTTCACACCGCAGCCGACACAAAGGCCAGCTGAGGCGGCCAGACGAGGGAGGGGAAGAGGAGGAGAGGGAGAGGATGGGAGGGGGTAGAGGATAGGGATGGGAGGGAGAGAGCAAGGGAGAGAAATGGGAGGGATTTAGGGAGATATGGGATGGGAGGGAGAGAGAGAGAGAGAGAGAGATGGAAAAGGGCAACGAAAGATTTATGTATCGAGAGGTCAATAAAATTTCATGGCACTGGACGGAGATGGATTGGTTAGCGCTTCTTGTTGGTGTCTGTCTGTCTGTCTGTCTGGCTGTGGAATGTGTTGGATTGGTGAGGTTGGTATCTGGGTAGAGAGAGAGAGAGAGAGAGACAAATACACAGATAGACAGAGAGAAAAAGAAGCAGGCAGACAGACAGACAGACAGATCTAAAAATAGTCAACCAAACACACAAACATATCACCCTTCCTGACTCCCAGCTGTCGGGTAGGTCGGTGTAACAGGGCGGAAAATTTTATTGGTTATCCGTGGTTGTTGTGGTGGTGGGCGACATTGTGGTGCAGTGATAGTAGTAGTAGTAGTGGTAGTAGTAGTAGTAGTAGTAGTAGACAACCACCACCACCACCAGCAGCGTTAACAGCACAAAAATAAACAGCAACAGCAACGGTATTAATAACAACAGAAACAGCATTAACAACAACAGGCGCAACACTAACAGCAACGGGAGGAGACGATGGCATCCCGCAGGTGTCTTGAGGGGCCACCCGCTGGTACCATTTACCCACGCCTGCTGCCAGCTCTCAGGGGGCCCTCAAACACTGCTCCAGAGCCCTTGTTGGGGCCCTCAGGGTACTCATCGTTATATCATTCCCCTACTCCTCCTCCTCGCCCTTTCCTCACCCCCTCACCCTTCCCTCACTAGGATGGAGAGAGAAGGGAGGAGGGAGAGGGAAGGAGGGAGCCAGGGAGAAGAGAGAGGGAGGGATGGAAGGTGATGCAGTACTGGTCGACCCAACATGAAGCTTCACCAAGAGGAGGAAGAGAATAATAACTTGCATCCCGGAGTGTCCCTCCCGCTTGCCTCCCTCACTCCCTCCACTGACTCCTGTGTCCCTCCCGCCTCCCTCCACCATCACTGTGCTTGTCACACTATGTTGAGCCACACACACTGTCTTCTCCCACACTGTGCTGAGCCGTTGTGACGAGCCTGCCAGCGGAGAGTCACACAGGAGGTGAGCCACAGTAAGGCGGTAAAACCAGGTGATTCAGCTGAGCGGAAGTGGTAATAGCACCTCTTTTCTCCCCGGGAACATACCTCCTGCTGGTGGAGCCGTGCAGCAGCAGCAGGAGCATATCGGCGCCGGTCCTCACAAAGGACAACCCTTCTGAGGGTGGCTGGCCGCGGTCCTGGGCGCCCCGGGGCGAGGCACAAAGCTAACAAGAACCCCCGCGGCTGCTAACAGACACCCTCAATACCCAGCCCGTGCCCACAATACCCGCCCATGAATATTCTGATGGGGTATTTGGGGAATTCGAGGGCATTGAGTTCTTAAGGGGCTTTTGAAAACACCTCATGGGTAAGGAATGTTGTCTCTGGCTCCCAGGGGATGAATACAGAGCTCAGTGTTACTCTCGAGAGGACGTCACTGTTTGGGTCACTCACACCACTAATAACCCACTACCCATCACTCACGTAAAAAACAATAAAGAAAACAAAAACAGGTAATACAACAACAAAAACAGACAAGAGAAAGGTTACAAAATGGCTGTAAGCGGAGGAGGCAGGAAAGGTTTCAGTAATAGGTGTGCAGACGTCTCTTGAGAAATACCACAGAGTGTCTTGATGACTTCACACACTCATCATCTTCCCACGTCTGTGTTCATCCCGAGACTAAAAGTTCTCCGGCAATGCCTCAGCCTCCACCAATCGCGAAAGACGTTAACTTCTCGCCCACCAATTAGCGTGCATAATCAGCCACTCGAGCGGCAATAATCGTGTCCGTAGCGGCGGCCGATTACGGATCTCACGTACGTAAGATAAACGATATTTTTGCCACATCGTGAACACTCGAGATGAGAGGTGCGGTTGGCCTCTCCTCCTCCTCCTCCTCTTCCTCCTTCTTCTCTTCCGCCTCCTCCTTCTCTTTCTCCGCTTCCGTCTCCTCCCCCTCCTTCTTCACCTCCTCTTCCAGTCGTCGTTGTCAAGAGAGTCAAGATGTTACTGTCTTCCTAATACCGTTAATACGAGCTTAATGTCGCCCTGATCACCCTGACTTTTATTCACCCTGGCCTACACTGAGCCTCCCTTCACCCTGGCCTACACCCACACTGGCCTTCACCCCAGCATCCATCCTCACTGCATCAGCGTTCAGCCTTCACCCAACCTGCATTAGACTGTATCGCGCCCTACTGAGGTGATACATTGACCAAAGGCGTGCAGAGAAGTGAAGGTTTAGTGTCGTGCAGGTCCTGGGGGAGGGAGGGGTCAGTTTGGGGTGATGGAGAGGACCAAACGGGGGAGAGGGGAGGATAGGGGGCGGGGAGAAGCTGCCTGAAGGAGGTAAGGGGGGAAAAGGAATCACTACTCGACTCATAGGGTTGTGGTCACACCAAAACAGCATACACATACATCGGGGCCATGGTTCCTCCTGCCCCAGATTACTGTATAAGACACTCAACGGGGCGTGGTTTCTCTTCGCTCCCCGCCACAAGAGAGCCGCCGGGGCGTGGTTTAATTGGTGTTTACCTTGGCGTAGCTCAGGGCGGGATGGGACAGGTAACTCCAGCCACGGCAAGAGATGTTTGTAGTTTGCAATTGATTTCTGACACAGCTGTCGAGGTGAGGAATGACGGTGTAATAAGTCCTCATTCAGTATTCATAGCTGGCGACGACCTGGGCATGGCTGGGGGCTGGTGGGGGCTGGAGGAGGTAATAAGGGACTGGGAAGAGGGACTTGTGGTGGGAAGGAGAGGTAGGGGTTGGTGGTGAGGGCTGGGGACTGAAGCTGGTGTTGGTGATGCTGGGGGGGCTGGTGTTAATGGTGGGGGTTGGTGATGGGGGCTAGTGTTGATGGTGGGGGCTGGGGGAGAGTGACGGACTATAACTTCGGTCTCATTCAATAACTTTTGCATAAGAGAAAAACAACTTCTTGGTTCTTGTACCTGTTAGTTAATTCAGTGTGTTATATTCATTTCTTCCTTCCTTACTTCCTTACTTCCTTCATTCCTTCCTTTCCTCTATTACCTCCACATTCCTGCATATTATCTCCATAGGTAAAAATTATTCCCTCTCCTTTCTCTCTCTCTTCCCCCCTTAACCGCCTGTTTGTCCATCTGCTTCTCTCTGTTATCCCGTCTTTATTCACCCTCTCTGATAATTATCCTCCTCTCACCTTCCCCTCCCCTCCCTCTCTCCTTCTTTCCCTCGTTAATTTTCTTTCACCTCCTCACTTCGCCCCTCCCTCTTTACCTTCCGTCACCTCCCCACTCCCTCTTCGCCCTTCCCTTCTTTCCTCCCTCCCTACTGTCCTCCTCCCCTACTGTCCTCCCTCCCTACTGTCCTCCTCCCTCCCCTCCCCCCGCTACTCCTCCACAAGGGCTCTCAAGTGTTTACTCAACAGCAGCCGAGAGTTTCCGCCTAAGAGCCCCCACAAAAACCCTCAATAAGAGTCAAGAGTGGCGGCCGCTTGTGAGGACGAGGCTGCCAACTGACCATCCTGCCAGCCTGTGTTGACCCACGGCCAGACACACACACACACACACACACACACAAGGTTAAGAGGAAAATCAAAACTTACGAATCCTTGAAAATACCTAATCCTACTCTCAATGGTGTAGGATTCGTCACATTGGGTCGCCATCCTGACAAATATTTATAGGATGTTTCAGGTGACAATAGGAGAGAGAGGGAGGTGGGTGGCAGGCTCTCACACCGTCAATATGAGGTGTCGTCCTGTATACCTGGGTGGAGGTAAGAAGGCAATTGGGAATATTATTTCTTCATCATTTTCCATGGTGTGTATAATAATAATAATAATAATAATAATAATAATAATAATAATAATAATAATAAACGGTTTATTGAAAAGGTTCTGCAGCCCGAATGCGGAAAATATACATTGGAGATACAAGATTTATTACATACATTGGTGGTTTAACAAAAGTCTTCATTAGAGAAAGGTAGAGGAACATACAGTGAACATACAGATTAATGTTTACAGTGGAGGTGACGTAGATCATGTGCGCTGAGGTGTTGAACAGCAGACACGTAGTGTAGTAACTCCCTGTGTGTGTGTGTGTCCCTGTCTGTTTGTCTGGAGGATGAGGAAGAGAGAGAGAAAGAAAGGAAGGGAAGGAGAGAGGTAGGAGGTATAGGTAGAGAGGAAGAGGGGGAGAAAAGTAGGGAAGGAGGGGAGGAAGGGGGAAATAGAGGTAGGGAAGGAGGGAGGAAGGGGGAGGAAGGAGGGAGGGAAGGAGGGGCGGAGAAGGAAAGCGTGGTATGTAAGAAAAGAGAGAGAGAGAGAGAGAGAGGCAAGGTGTCATATATCAGTATAATTACACCATATATCAAGTGCTTCCAAATGACCTGTATAGCCATGGTAAAGGTTCGAATCCCCTTTAAACATGACCTAGCCTGACCTTACCCCCCTTCCCCTCCGCCATGTTAGGAGGGAGTACAAATTAATGACTCTTACATACGAATAGAAATCTGTCTGTCTGTCTGTCTGGTTCTGTCTTTGTTTGTTTGTTTATCTTTCAGTTTTATATATTGTTTGCATGTTCTCTCACCTCCTCTCCTCTTCTCGTTTCGTCTATCTCTTCCCCCTCCTCTCCTCCCCCTCCTCTCCTCACCTCGCTATAGTGGATCGACTTCCGGCCAGACTCAGTAATAGCCACAAGTTTTTCAAAATAATATGAACGCCGATATCTATAAATAGCTTCCCCCCCGAGCCCCACGGTCACTCGTTCACACCGGGCGTTCACAGCATGTAGGGTTCACAGTATAAAACGTTCACAACATAAAACGTCCACAGTATAAAACATTCACAGCACAAAAACGTCCACAGCACAAAACGTTCACAGCACAAAACGTCCACAGCACAATAACGTTCACAGCACAAAAACGTTCACAGTACAAAAACGTCCACAGCACAAAAACGTTCACAGCACAAAAACGTCCACAGCACAAAAACGTTCATAGCATACAGCGCGAGTTCACAGCAGCAGCAGAGAATTATGTAGCTAGCCAACAAAGTTCTCCTGTCTGGAATAATTCTAATAATTATACTAAATTAGGAAAAAAAATTATGTATGATTATAATAACGTGGAATAATTAGCGAGGCAACAGCCATTCAACATGCATTTCCCCTTACCATTAATAATGTTAAGTGACGGCCACCCACTGGACCACGGACCATGAATCACGGACCACTGACCATAGATTAGTACTATGGATCACCAACCATAGATCAGTGCTACGGATTACGGACGTTGGATCACGGACAATAGATAAATACTAAGGATTACGGACGTTGGATCAAGGACCATAAATCATAACTATGGATCACGGACCATAGATCAATACTATGAATCACGAACCCTGAACCCAAAACATGGATCAAGGACAATAGATTAGAATCAAGGATCAACAATCACGTACAGGGAGACAGTTTGAGGTCAAGTGTTAGGGAGTTATGTAGACAGCTGCGGGGTGCCTCAGGGCGGTGTTGGGAGCCTATGGGGATTACTGTATGTGTGGCTGTGGTGGTTGTGGTTGTTGTTAGTGGTGGTGGTTGTTGTTGTTGTGGTAGTGCTGGTTGTTGTGAATTTTTTTCTTATTTTTGTTACTAGTGTTTTTGTTGTGGTTGTTATTGTTATTATTGTTTTTATTATTGTTGTTGTTGTTTTGGTTTACGTCTTTTAAGCATTGATTATAATATATATTACTTTATAATATAGATATACTTTGTTTAAGAATATATGAATTATCTCTTATTTAAATAACTAAATTAACAAACAAAACAAATTAACAAAACAAACAAACAAACAAACCATTATTACGTAATCCAATCAACAATTATATATCCAATCATGATTCAGTGTCAACATATCTCACCAGCCATTCACAGAGCATGTTAGATAATGTCAACATGGGCAGCCAATCACAGTACAGCTCTCTTTATAATCGGATCACGCCAGCCACTCAGCGCCCAGATGACAAGTACCTGGGTGAGGGCTGCGTCTCTTCCTTCACACAATGGCGAACTTGTCACTAGGATTCACAGTAATTCTTAAGTCCGTTTATTTTTTTATCGTAAGAGGCGATGTAATGATCAATTAAAGTGAAACCTCCATATAACGGATTTCTCTCTCGATATAACGGACTTTACTCTTCATACAGTCCTTTAAACAGAGATTTCAGTATACAAAAAATAATACGATTTTGGGGTTGGTTGGGTGAGAAGGGTTGGGATAAGGGGGTGAAGGGGTCGGTGGAAGGGGAGGGGCATAGGGTTGGAGGGGGGGAAGGGATAGGGGAGTGAGAAGAGGAACGGTAAGGGGGAGAGAGAAAGATGGAGAAGGGTGGTAATATGGGAGGAAGGGGAATGAAGGAAGGATGGGAAGGAGGGTGATGACACGGAGGAGAAGCGAGTAAAGGAAAGACAACGGTACGAGTCAGAGAAATGGAAAGGTGTGATGGACGGGGAGGGAAGAGAGAGAGAGAGAGAGAGAGAGAGAGAGAGAGAGAGAGAGATGTGATGGACGGGAGAGAGAGAGAGGTGGAGGAGGGCGTGGATGAGGAGGGTTTGGGGGAGGGAGGGCAGCAGAACGAGAGGGTAGACGGCTGGGGAGGGAGGGAAGGAAGGAGAGGAGGGAGGGAGGGTAGGAGGGAGGGGAGGGGGTAGGAGGAGGGAGGGAAGGGTGATCATGGAGGGGCCTGGTGGCAGCTTGTCTGGGCACCTGGTAGAGCCACTGGACAACCCCCTGTGCGCGCGTGTGTGTGCGTGTTAGGTCTGTCTCTCTCTCACGTGGATACAACACAGCACTCCCTCTAGTCTCCTTATACCACACAGCGTCGCCCACATCACCACCACCTACAAACTCAAGGCAAAAATCCTCCCTTTGACCCATAAATCCCCCGAAAAAAGAAAATCCCCCCTCCCAAGACACAAAACAAGGTGATTAATCTGTCGAGGATAAAGATGTCGTCTACTTGTTACAGATACAAGCAAGATTACACCACAGGTAACCAAACTACACCTGTAATGCCTTGTACTAGTAACACAAGCCTCGTGACACAAGGAGAAGCCATAGGTGTACAAGTCACGACGCCACCCCCCCTCCCCTTATACCTCTTTCTACTTCATCACCCTCACCCATCACCCTCACCCTTCACCCTCACCCATCACCCCTCACCCTTCACCCTCACCCATCACCCTCGCCCATCACCCTCACCCTCACCCTTCACCCTCACCCTCTGTAGTTCTAACTCCTCCCCCTTCTCTTCCTTCCTCACTCTACCTCCTCTCCTACCTCCTCCTCCTCCTCACCCTTCCACCTCTCTCTCTCCCCATCTCCCTTTTTATTCTTATCATTATTATTATTATTATATAAAAAAATAACCTAAAATAACCAAAACAAAAACAGAAAAAAAGAATAAAATAAGAATACGCAAAATTCGAGAGGAAATGAAAAGTATAAAATATAGTTAAAAATACAATGATTTATTTCACCAAAGAACGCGGTGAGTATCGACAGTCGGGCCATTTATCATCATCATAAAAAGAAGATAAAAAAAAAATAATATGAAATAACCGGAAATAAAAATCAGTTTGAAAGGAAGAGAAGATAATTAAAATAGAAAGTGATTAAAAATAATAATGACTTCTTTATTTTTATTGTTAATTTTTGGGGATTTTAATAATTTCTATTATTTTATTTGATAGTTATTATTATTATTATTATTATTATTATTATTATTATTATTATTATTATTTTTATTTCAAGGCCCCTAATAGGTAGTTCACGTGTCGCTACATCAGGTAAAAATTTTATTACCAAACTCTTCGTTATATGCGCTGTTTCCTGTCTCCCACCTGTCCCTCGCTGATGACCCTGTACTCTGTCCCCCGTCTTTTATTGAGTACTGTCTTATTAGTTTATATTGAGTACTGTATCTATTATTCTGTCTATTTTACGTTTTTGTGTACTCTCTCTCTCTCTCTCTCTCTCTCTCTCGGCATCAGAGATTCAATAAACCCTGGTGTATCCTGACCCGTATTTCAAGAGAGATGATTTACCGTCACCCATAACGTTAAGAGATGGCGTTTCCTGTCCGGGTTATGTTCAGGATATTGTCCAGGTATATTAGTGACCTGTACAGGTATATTGGTGACGTGTCCAGGTATAATGGTGACGTGTCCAGGTATATTTTGACGTGCATAGGTGTATTCTGACGTGTACAGGTATACTCTGATGTGCGTGTACAGTAACTACAGGTGGTACACATGATGGATCAGGTGTGCAAGGGATATGAACACAACAAAAGGTACAGACACAATACAACACCTGAGTATGTATGTATGTATGTATGTATGTATGTATGTATGTATGTATGTATGTATGTATGTATGTATCAGGTTTACTGTAGGACACTTTATCAGATAACACTAACATATAACACTAAAAATAAAAATACGTACTAAACGAGATACACCTGCGGTAATTAGGGTCACAAAATGGCCCTAGACACCTGGTTGGGTGGTTTAGTATCCTAGGGTCGACCCTGATGGGAGAGGCTCATTCCCTCCGTCACTCCCTCCCCCTTCTTCTCCCCAGTTAGTTTATATCATCAATGGGGAGATTATGTGGAGTTGATGGTATCTCTGTTTGTCTCTCGGGTATATGGTGATTAAGTCTCTCTCTCTCTCTCTCTCTTATATATAAATTGATGAGGTTTGACTATCTCTCAAGACCTGACTCTCTCTCTCTCTCTCTCTCTCTCTCTCTGTTATCAAAATGGTAGAGGTGAGAGAATTACGCCTTGGGGAACTACACAGTCCAGCGTCAGATTACAACACTTCCTGCCTTCATCCAGCCTTCGTTCACAGAGTCCTCTTAACTCTTAGGGGAAGCGTCGTCTTACCTTCAGGCTTATGTGTGTGTGTGTGTGTGTGTGTGTGAGAGAGAGAGAGAGAGAATTGTTCCCTTCTTGATGTTTTTAATCTCTACTTCCCTTTACACACACACACACACACACACACACACACACACACCAAGGTCACCGTCACAAATATTCGCTTATGTGGACGTGGGGAGACGGCGGCGGAGGAGGTCGGGCGAGAGGAGACACGCAGGTCCATTGGCGGGAGGAAGAGAAGAGGAAGAGACGAAGGGGCGAGGAAGAGAATATAAATAGACGAAAGAAGAAGAATAAGAAACAAGAGAAATAAACCCCCCCCCCACCACACCAACTCAACCCAACCAAAGCCAACTCAACTCAACCCAACCCAACCCAACCCAACCCAATTTCTCGTAACATTTTATCAACAATGAATTTACTCACGCGCGCTCATAAACCACCACCAGTAACACAACTAATGGCGAAATAAACGGAGCTGTGAGAGGAAGCTGGCGAGTCCCTGTGGTCACGCTAATTAGAATTCTTTCGCCAGGTTTATTACCATTAGGGACACAGGTGTACAGTACGTGTAGGTGAGGAAATGCGGAAACAAACAAAGAGCGATTTTTTTTCTTATTTTGTTTTTGTTGATGTTTTTGTTTGATATTTTTATTTATTTGTTGTTGTTAGTTATTGTTATTATTATTATTGTTGTTAGTTATTATTATTATTATTTTTATGATTGTAAAGACAGTAATAATAATAATAATAATAATAATAATAATACCAACAACAATAATAATAACATAAACAACAAATACACTAATAACCATAATCACAACAATAACAATCATAATCATTAGCCACAACCTCCAATCATTACCATAACTTCACCACCACAAAAAGTTCAACCACACATTTCCTCTATGTAAATACTACTTAATTATTCATTCCACAAACGAGTTGATTTAAAAATAAACAAGACAAAACATTAATGCAGGTGTAACTCTAATGTTTGTTTTGGGGTGTTTGTGTTTGTGTTTTTTTCCCATGCTATAAATAAACACAGGTATTTATTTGGAGCTGTGACGTCATCTGTTGTTATTTGGACAGATTAGGAGGGAGATTAGATGGATAGGTAAGAAGGAAGTGTGGGTACTACTTTAAGGACTCAAGACCAAAGAGGACATTATTTTATGGACTCTGGAGACCGGAGGACCAACGTGTTTATGGACTCTGGGTAAACTCAAAAGGTCACTTGCCCACACCATAAGAGTGAGGTTAGGTTAGGTTAGGTTAGGTGACGTTTATGGTATATCTTTGGAGACTTACCAACAACTACATACATACATACATACATACATACATACATACACACTATACACACACAAACACACACACATCAACTTTACACGCATATACACACACTCATAGATTCGCACTTTGCACTTACATTTTACGCATACACAAATAGACACTTTACGCACACACACACACACACACACACACACACACATACTTTACACACACTTTACACACACAGACAGAGACACACATGACAATAATTTCCACTAATATCAGCATAATATTACACAGCTACGACACATTCAGTCACACCCAACACACGGCCCTACCAGACGCCAAGCAAACTCACAAATCATTTTATTTCTCACATTTACACAATATATTCTGGGGGGGACGTGATTTTTTTACATTACACTTTCAAGGTTAAAAGTGGATGATTTCCCAGCTGTAATAGCATCAAATTCATCAATATATGTCGAGACAGATAGACAGAGACAGACAGACAGAGACAGACATACAGAGACAGACAGACAGAGACAGACAGACAGAGACAGACAGACAGACAAATATGAAACCCTCCTACCGCTATACTACACTACTCTTCCTCCTCCTCAGTATTACAGCGACACCATTTATCGATAACTATTCATAACCTCTGACTGGATATACATTCATCACGGTGTTTGTGTGTGTGTGGCTCCCCCCTTCCCCCCCCACCCCACCCCTCTCCCCCTCAGGTAGGTAAACACGCTCACAAGAACACAGTCGTCAATGTACAGGTAATATTTACTCAGTACAATGGTAAGGACTCGAATACTGGTGATTTATCGTCGTTCTATTGTTACCAGTGATTGATTGTGTAGATTCGAGTGTCATTCTTAATGGAACTTTTACAGGAACAATAATAATAATAACAATAATAGCAACAACAACACTACCACCAATTGAACCCAGATAAGCCAAAATTTCAAGTGACTTCATCTTTCTATCATTTTCTGATTATATTCATCATCGCCAAAATAGTGAACGGGAGAGACAGAGAAAATAATACAATATGGTGTTAGCAGGAGGCGTCTAACAGGTGACTTGATGTAATACAGGTGACATGACGTAGACAGGTAATGACGTAATACAGGTAACATGATTAAGTACAGGTAACACGGCGTAACACACACTATCACAATGTATCATATGTGACTTGTTGCCTACCACATATAGAACAAGAACAACAAACAAAGTAACATCACAAACACAGCAACAAACAAACACCACAAAGACAACCCCCCTAAACAAACAACACCGCACCCTAACAAACACACACCTCAACAAACACACACCTCAACAAACACACACCCCAACAAACACACACCCTCAACAAACACACACCTCAACAAACACACACCCCAACAAACACACACCCCAACAAACACACACCTCAACAAACATACACCCCAACAAACACACGCCCTAACAAACACACACCCCAACAAACACACACCCCAACAAACACACACACCCTAACAAACACACACACCTCAACAAACACACCTCAACAAACACACACACCCCAACAAACACACACCTCAACAAACACACACCTCAACAAACACACACCCTCAACAAACACACACACCCCAACAAACACACACCCCAACAAACACACACACCTCAACAAACACACACCTCAACAAACACACACACCCCAACAACAAACACACACACCCCAACAAACACACACCCCAACAAACACACACCTCAACAAACACACACCCCAACAAACACACACCCCAACAAACACACACCCCAACAAACACACACCCCAACAACACACACCTAACAAACACACACCCCAACAAACACACACCCCAACAAACACACACCTCAACAAACACACACCCCAACAAACACACATCCCAACAAACACACACCCCAACAAACACACACCCCAACAAACACACACTCAACAAACATACACCTCAACAAACACACCCCAACAAACACACACCCCAACAAACACACACCCCAACAAACACACACCCCAACAAACACACACACCCTCAACAACACACACCCCAACAAACACACACCCCAACAAACACACACCCCAACAAACACACACCTCAACAACACACACCCCACCAAACACACACCCCAACAAACACACACCCCTAACAAACACACACCCCAACAAACACACACCAACAAACACACACCCCAACAAAACACACACCCTAACAAACACACACCCCAACAAACATACACCCCAACAAACACACCTCTAACAAACACACACACCCCAACAAACACACACCTCAACAAACACACACCTCAACAAACACACACCCCAACAAACACACACCCCCAACAAACACACACCCCAACAAACACACACCTCAACAAACACACACCTCAACAAACACACACCCCACCAAACACACACCCCAACAAACACACACCCCAACAAACACACACACCCCAACAAACACACACCCCAACAAACACACACCTCAACAAACACACACCCTAACAAACACACACCCCAACAAACACACACACCCTGCAACAAACACACACCTCAACAAACACACACACCCCAACAAACACACACCTCAACAAACACACACCCTTAACAAACACACACCCCAACAAACACACACCTCAACAAACACACACCCCAACAAACAACACACCCCCAACAAACACACACCCCAACAAACACACCTCAACAAACACACACCCCAACAAACACACACACCCAACAAACACACACTCCCAACAAACACACACCCCAACAAACACACACCTCAACAAACACACACCTCAACAAACACACACCTCAACAAACACACACCCCAACAACAAACACACACACCCCAACAACAAACACACACCTCAACAAACACACACCTCAACAAACACACACACCCCAACAAACACACACACCCCAACAAAACACACACACACCCCAACAAACACACACCCCAACAAACACACACACCCCAACAAACACACACACCCCAACAAACACACACCCCAACAAACACACACCCCAACAAACACACACACACACCCCAACAAACACACACACCCCAACAAACACACACACCCCAACAAACACACACACCTCAACAAACACACACACCCCAACAAACACACACCCCAAACAAACACACACACCCCAACAAACACACACCCCAACAAACACACACCTCAACAAACATACACCTCAACAAACACACCTCAACAAACACACACCCCAACAAACACACACCCCAACAAACACACACACCTCAACAAACACACACCTCAACAAACACACACCCCAACAAACACACACACCCCAACAAACACACACCCCAACAACACACACCCCAACAAACACACACCCCACCAAACACACACCCCAACAAACACACACCCCAACAAACACACACCCAACAAACACACACCTCAACAAACACACACCTCAACAACACACACCCTAACAAACACACACCCCAACAAACACACACCCCAACAAACACACACCTCAACAAACACACACCCCAACAAACACACACCCCAACAAACACACACCTCAACAAACACACACACCCCAACAAACACACACCAACAAACCACACACACCCCAACAAACACACACCTCAACAAACACACACCCCTAACAAACACACACCCTAACAAGCACACACCTCAACAAACACACACCCCAACAAACACACACCTCAACAAACACACACCTCAACAAACACACACCCCAACAAACACACACCCCAACAAACACACCTCAACAAACACACACCCCAACAAACACACACCCCAACAAAACACACACACACCCCAACAAACACACACCTAACAAACACACACCCCAACAAACACACGCCTTAACAAACACACACCCCAACAAACACACACCTCAACAAACACACACCCCTAACAAACGCACACCCCAACAAACACACACCCCAACAAACACACACCCCAACAAACACACACCTCAACAAACACACACCCCAACAAACACACACCCCTAACAAACACACACCGCAACAAACACACACCTCAACAAACACACACCCTAACAAACACACACCTCAACAAACACACACCTCAACAAACACACACCTCAACAAACACACACACCTCAACAAACACACACCCCAACAAACACACACACCCCAACAAACACACACCTCAACAAACACACACCCCAACAAACACACACCCCAACAAACACACACCTCAACAAACACACACCCCAACAAACACACACCTCAACAAACACACACCTCAACAAACACACAGCTCAACAGACACACCCCAACAAACACACACCTCAACAAACACACACCCCAACAAACAAACACCCAACAAACACACACACCTCAACAAACACACACCTCAACAAACACACACCCCAACAAACACACACCCCAACAAACACACACCTCAACAAACACACACCTCAACAAACACACACACCCCAACAAACACACACCCCAACAAACACACACCTCAACAAACACACACCCCAACAAACACACACCTCAACAAACACACACCTCAAGCAACAAACACACAGCTCAACAAACACACACCCCCAACAAACACACACCTCAACAAACACACACCCCAACAAACAAACACCCCAACAAACACACACACCTCAACAAACACACACACCCCAACAAAACACACACCCCCAACAAACACACACCCCAACAAACACACACACCTCAACAAACACACACCTCAACAAACACACACCTCAACAACACACACACCTCAACAAACACACACCCCAACAAACACACACCTCAACAAACACACACCCCAAACAAACACACACCCTAACAAACACACACCCCAACAAACACACCCCAACAAACACACACCCCAACAAACACACACCCCAACAAACACACACCTCAACAAACACACACCCTAACAAACACACACCCCAACAAACACACACCCCAACAAACACACACACCCCAACAACAAACACACACCCCAACAAACACACACACCCCAACAAACACACACCTCAACAAACACACACCCCAACAAACACACACCCCAACAAAACACACACCCTTCTACCAAAACACACACCCCAACAAACACACACCCCAACAACAAACACACACACCCCAACAAACACACACCTCAACAAACACACACCCCAACAAACACACACCCCAACAAACACACACCCCAACAAACACACACCTCAACAAACACACACCTCAACAAACACACACCCCAACAAACACACACACCTCAACAAACACACACCCCAACAAACACACACACCTCAACAAACACACACCTCAACACACACACACACACCCTAACAAACACACACACCCCAACAACAAACACACACCCCAACAAACACACACCCTAACAAACACACACCTCACAACAAACACACACCCTAACAGACACACACACCCTAACAAACACACACTCAACAAACACACACCTCAACAAACACACAACCTAACAGAAACACACACCCTAACAAACACACACACTCCTAACAAACACACATTACCTCAACAAACACACACTCCTAACAAATACACACTTCACAACATTACACACTTTAAATAAACACACACTTCAACAAACACACATAGATATTTGGAGGCACTTGATACTGTCAGTATAATACCTAAGCTATGGTTGATTGTGGGCGAGCAATTCCTGTGTGTGTGTGTGTGTGTGTGTGCTTGTAGTGTGTGTGTGTGTGTGTGTGTGCGTGCGTGTGTGTGTGTGTGTGTGTTGTGCGTTGGGTACCATCTCATATTGGTTCATGCTGGGAGGTAGGAGTGAGGGAGGTGGTGAAGGGGGGTAGGGGAGGGATGAGAGGGTAGAGGAGGGAGGGGAGGGAGGGGTGGAGCAAGAAGGGAAGTTGGCAAGGAGGGGTAAGAGGGCAAAGGGAGGGAGGGAGGTAAAGATGGACAGAGGATGGGAGAGACACAAGAGAGAGAGATGGGGGGGGGGGGGGGAGAAACAGACGGGGATGTGGAGAGAAGGAAGGAAGGAAGGAAGGAGGCAGCAACTCTCCTCACTCCCCCAGAAGACAAACAAAACCTCACAGCTCAGATGCAACACAAACAGTAGCCAACGTGATGATTTCGACTGCAATTTCCATCATGAATATACAACTTGCAAACCCTCATTGATATCAACAAAAAACAACAACAACAACAAAAACAACAACAACAACAATAATAATAATAATAATACGACATTACTGCACAAGGTTGAAAGGACATCGTATTTGTTATTATTATTTGCAATTCCCATGATTGATATGTAAGTTGCAAACACCGCTTCTCTGTCTTATGTATTGCAACGTGATAATTATAAATGGTTATTAATCATCTAAATTCGTAAATAAATGTGAAGAAAAATATTTAACACCAAAAAACAAGACAAAACCTTCAATAAATTAATTTTTCTGCATTAAACCATAGAGTAGCTATGAATAGTTTTTTGAATGAATTTATCAAAAAAATATTAGTTTCATCTTATTTCGAAAAGTTATTAATTCATATAGACAATAGTCCAGTTTACAACGACATTTGGATTACATTGTATACATAATTTGCTTAGAACGAAGACAATTGAAGAAAAACAAATATTTGAACGATATATTCTTGGCATAAATTACGTAAAACCTCATTAATTTCTTCATTCATTCAGTTAATTCATCACAATTCACAAATACGATAATAAATAACAAAATGAATAATAATATACACAGGATATAAATCACAATCACTAGTTAATTCACCAATTCAAAAAAATAAACAAACGGACTTAAATATTCTAAAAATAATCCCCATTAATCTCCTGAGTATAAATCCACAGGTAAACAGGTAAGGTAATCCGTTGTTTAAATCCACAAGTTTACCTGAAGAAGGATTACAATTCTCGAAGTCTTTTATGTAATCTCCCATTGTAGATAAAATTATAAAGGTAAATCACACTCGGCTACGAAAATCCAGTACTAAAATCCATCAGCTTCCACCACACGAGGGGAGAGACTGAGAATAGGGAGGGAGGGAGGGAGGGAGGGAATAGGGTAGAGAGGGAGGGTGAGTGGGAACAGGGAGAGGGAGACACAGTAGGGAGGGAATTGAGAGGGAGAAAGGGAGGGGAGGAGGTACAACTTACGTGTTAATGGACTAATCTGGAATGAATCAGGAATAAATACTCTCTCTCTCTCTCTCTCTCTCTCTCTCTCTCTCTCTCTCTCTCTCCGGCGCGATACACTGATTTACATCGTCGTAAATCCGCGTGAGACTCCCCAGCGCCTCTCTCACGGGGTTATGAGTTAGGGGGAGTCTTAGGTGAGTCATAAGTGATTAGGAAGTGACCAGGTGACTCATAAGTGATTTGGAAGTGTTCAGGTGAGACGCAAGTGATTTGGAAGTGTTCAGGTGAGACGCAAGTGATTTGGAAGTGTTCAGGTGAGACGCAGGTAATTAGGTGAATCTTAGGTTACCAGACAAATCTAACCTAACCTAACCTGACCTAACCCCCAGGTAGCTTTAAGGTGTTTAATTACCAAATGAAATAATCTAGGGTGCCTAATCTTCACGTGATGTGGTAAAAGAGTGTAGAAAAAATAATTGAAAACAACGTATTTTTTCACGCTTCTCTTGTAAGAGTTTTCCTGCCATGACGCAAGATGGCCGATCAACATAAAACAAAAACACATCAATCAATCAAAACCTTTTATTCTCCCTAACTGCTATAACAAGTACGTTCTGCTATGGCACTATTCAATTAAGCAAACAAACAATAAAAACATATATTACTTAACATATTTGTAAGTATATATGAAGATACTTATAAAATATTGCTAAATAATGTTTTCTGTATAGGTTCAAGAATCCGAATTTTAAAAACGGATTCTCAAAAACGATAAATGTAAAGAAACAAAACATTACGATTCACAGAAATATTATAGATTAATAGTACGTTAAAATTGTCAACAATAAAACAAAATTACGGCATTACTGACCGACATATTTTGACATCTAAAGATAATAATATAACTTAAAATGAATTAGAAACAATATGAGACTGTACAAAGTGTGACTGTATAATATGACTGGTAACTGTGTTTTAATGAGTGTATATGTGGCCTCAGGGAGTACACCTTAACCAGGCGGACTGATAAGGCAAAATACCACAGTGTTCGTCGCTTGGGTGTGTAAGTTATCGTCGACTGCTTTGGGATTCAAGTTATCGTCGACTAATTGACAATCTTCATAAAACTATTGTACTATCATATAAATCTCTATTGGAATGTTTAAAACTTTACTGGTGTGTCCGAATTAATTTTCAAATAGAGAAAAAAGTAGACAAAATACTTGTTAGGTTGAGATGAGTTTTATTATGGAAAACATTTTATTTTTATTTGTATTTATGTATTATAATCACTTAATAATTAATCCTGTACTAAAATTGGTAAGAAAATCAAAATCAAAACAAATAACGCGTCGGCGGGTCAGTAGTCAATATTAACCCTAAAATTTATCATTACATTACATTTATCACTACAAGGAAGACAAAGTTACAGAAAGTTGCTAGCAATTGCATTCGACTTCCCGCCGCTTTGGTAAAATTTCTCGTTGTCGGCCAAGAAGCGTCACAACACATCACCGGGCGATAAAAAACACCCCAAACTTCCAATAGAAATTAACTAGCGATTAGAAATACAAATCTCTGGGTCTTAAGAGATCTCAGACACGTCACTGCATCTTGTAAACAAACCATCTAGCAGTAAACGTCTTCATTATCGTTCAAAAATTCACGTTATCGTATGAAAGATCTCCCGGTGCGCCAGGAGGAAGTTCTCCCTGCAACACTACAGACAGAATTATCTCTCACTTCCCGTAGAGATAACAGCGTCCAGGACTTCTCTCTCACCTCCCCGTAGAGATAACAGCGTCCAGGACTTCTCTCTCACCTCCCCGTAGAATTAACAGCGTCCAGGACTTCTCTCTCACTTCCCCATAGAGATAACAGCGTCCAGGACTTCTCTCTCACTTCCCCATAGAGATAACAGCGTCCAGGACTTCTCTCTCACTTCCCCATAGAGATAACAGCGTCCAGGACTTCTCTCACTCACTTCGAGATAACAGCGTCCAGGACTTCTCTCTCACTTCCCGTAGAGTTAACAGCGGACTTTTCTCACTTCCCCGTAGAGATAACAGCGTCCAGGACTTCTCTCTCACTTCCCCGTAGAGTTAACAGCGTCCAGGACGCAGCGTCTTCTCTCACTTCCCCGTAGAGATAACAGCGTCCAGGACTTCTCTCTCACTTCCCCGTAGAGATAACAGCGTCCAGGACTTCTCTCAACAGGGTAGAGTTAACAGCGTCCAGGACTTCTCTCACTTCCCCGTAGAGTTAACAGCGTCCAGGACTTCTCTCTCACTTCCCGTAGATAACAGCGTCCAGGACTTCTCTCTCACTTCGTAGAGATAACAGCGTCCAGGACTTCTCTCACTTCCCCGTAGACTTAACAGCGTCCAGGACTTCTCTCTCACTTCCCCGTAGAGATAACAGCGTCCAGGACTTCTCTCTCACTTCCCCGTAGAGATAACAGCGTCCAGGACTTCTCTCTCACTTCCCCGTAGAGATAACAGCGTCCAGGACTTCTCTCTCACTTCCCCGTAGAGATAACAGCGTCCAGGACTTCTCTCTCACTTCCCCGTAGAGATAACAGCGTCCAGAGATAAGCTTCCTGGACTAAGCGGTGTTTAATGCGGTCCCGTTGCCACCAGTCATACATATATAAACAGGAACTAATTGGTGTTGAAATAATTCCCCGGCCGTATTGTCCACAACACAAATGTGATGGATTATAAATATATTCTAAGTCGTCTCTCTCTCTCTCTCTCTCTCTCTCTCTTTGCGTTACATATTGATAAGTTTCTGTAAATGCCATGCCTAACCTAACCTAATCTAACCTAACCGTGTAACGATAAAATTTCATACGTCGGTAAATGAGAATTTTTAATATGGCAAATACGATTTTTTTTAATGACGATAAGAATAATTTTTTTAAACTAACTGCAATATTTATTTTAGTGGCGAAGATTAAAATTTAATGTAATAGATAATAAAATTTTTAAATACGGGTAAAAAATTTTAAAGTTTATAACTATAGATATTGTATAGAGGCAAATGAAAATGATATATCAGTCAACAATATTATTTTTAAAGTGACAAAAACATAAATTTAATTATTTAATATTTTGGGGGTAAGGAAAATCCCACCTACCTACCTATAGACACACACACACACACACACACACACACACATACGAGAAAATATCTAAATTAGTGAGAAAAAACACATATCTTTCTTTTACTTTATCTTCACTATGACAACGAACTCCCTAACCTCGGGTACACGGAGCTTCATACACGTATTCCTGTATCGTCTATATATCCTTCTAGAAACTGTATTCCTGTATCGTCTATGTATCCTCCTAGGGAATATTTTGTACCCACCCCCTTCACTATGAGGACGCCATTAACTTAACCTGACCAGTCGCCGTACACAAAGGGTTAATATAATTCTAAATACATAATCTTTGTACTTTCTATGTAATGTGTATAGTTTCAAAGAGTGTATTATGTATCGTCTACGTACTTTTCTGAAATACATAATTATCGTCTACGTACTTTTCTGAAATACATAATTATCGTCTACGTACTTTTCTGAAATACATAATTCTGTAACCTCTGACGCATATATTTCATAATTTTTGTAATACTTGTTAATAAGGGATACACCTGTAGATGATGATTAAGCATATGTGAAAAATACACCTGGTTGGGATTTCGATATTAAGTAATAAGTAATTTTAAGTAACAGACTCACTTACGGCGGTCGTTTATATAGTGACTCTAGAGTGATTCTGTATACTCAATAGCTAAGTAATAAACATTCTACTTATCTCTACCTGTAAGTAACTTATAAAAGTCCGAAACTTTATTTAAGTAAGTAGATGGTTAGGGATTCCTCGATTAAGTACAAAATTCCCCACCTTTGTTTTATAAGTAACATGGTTTAAGTAGATTGCATGACTCCGATTAAGTAAAAAAATAAATCAAATTTTCTTCAATTTGTAAGTAACTTAAAAGACCGCTGTAAAGTATCTCGACTCTATGTTAAGTAAATTTTATTAACAAACGCTGTAGATATGTTACTTTTCTGTTAAGTAATAAAGTGTGGTGATTCCTTACTTACGCACGTGTGGTTAAGTGTGCGTCGCTGGATATTTACAAGTATATATAACAACTTACTTATAACAATCTACAACCATCCAAAAGACACTTATATTAACAATCATTTTAGTACACTTATAATTCACAACCACTCACCACACACTTAGCATAACCACTCAACACACTTAAAAATCACTACCACACAACACAGAGGAAAAACTTAATACAATTCAAGCTTAGCTAAAGAAAGCTTAAGAAAAAAGCTTAGGAAATAATTAAAAGTTTATTTCTATCGTAGTTTTTTTTTTTTTATTATTTATTTACAACTGAAAAAATCCAACCAGTGATTTTATTTAATTTTTTTTATTTTACTTAAACGAAAATTTTCAATGAGTTTATTTTGTTGTATTTGTAGATAAAACAACTATGTATATTCCGGCTTGTATATATGGACATACATACATACATATAATTATACATACACACACAAACAATCACACACATACCACAGTTTCACACATACACACACACACACACCTGCGCAAGTGACGGGAGAATTACAGAATCATTTATACGCACTACACACCTTTACCTACGCAATCATTAAGAAATAGCATACGCAGAAATGGACTTATATGACTTGCACACACACAGACGAATAATTACATTAAACCAACAAAAAATAAATAAATATATATCATTTATTGAACATTTATCACTAATATGGTTATGTGTATAGTGAATGGTATCTCGTAATAAAGAAAAATCGAGCATTAGGAGCAGTTAAAGCTACTTCAACAAGCCTCTAAATAAAGGTAATCGTTGGTTTAATAGATGGGATTAAATCAGAGAAATAAAGTTTTATAAGTATTTTTTTTTTTAACTTTGGTTTTGGTTTATAAGAGAAATATTAGGAATATTTTAACTATCGTCTAATATCTTCACTATGGGGACGCTACTGTTAATATTTTATGTCAGTTAACGATAGATAATTTTATTCAGCTCAGAGGCGACACCATACACAGGGGGTTAAATATACTACTAAAATTCCTCAGGTGTTTTTGAATCTTGATAAAATGTTCTCCCTTAATTCTGCGATAAGTATCAATAATATTCCTCTCTTCTTAATCTCAAAGTTAATATTAGTGAGATATTCCTCGTGTGTGTAATATTAGTTAAAATGTAAATATCGGTAAATATTCCTCACTTGTGATCTTAACACTGGGAAGTATTATCTATATTAATTTTATTTACTAAGTCAGACGGTCAAGCTAATCGGAAGGTCAAGCTAATCGGACGGTCAAGCTAATCGGACGGTCAAGCTAATCGGACTATCAAGAAACACAATCTTTCCTCGTCAATAACAAAAGCGTATCTAATAAAAGCGAATCGAAGTCGGTTAGAGTGAAAGAAAGTCGGGTGTTCGTTAAATAAATTAGGTAACGTAAAATTTGTCGGGTTTTCACATTTAAGGAGTCGGGTGTTCAGCTATAATGTTAGTGTTCAAAAAAAAAAAAATTGGATGTTCGGAAATTAAGTCGGATGCGGAAAAGTCTGGTCGGGTGTTCAAAATGAGGTTTAGGTAATGAATAATAAAGTCGGGGTGTTTTTAAGATGTCGGATTTTTACTCATGAATTAGAATGTCTAGATATGAAGTCGGGACCTCAAAGCGTCAGTAGGGGATTTTAAAAATAAAGTCGGATGTTTAAAAATATAGTCGGGAGCTTAAAAACTAAAATCGAGCGTTCAAAAACTACATCGGAGTGCACTAAGTCGTACCTGGACGACTACAAGCACCAAATTACGACCTGAAGACTACGACTGACTCTAACCCTTCCCTTAGCGTCAAAAATATAATCCTAAGATCCCAATAAAAAAATAAGAAATAACCACAAAATCACTATTGACTTACGGATAAGGTCAATTCTCAAATCCCTCTCGTGACAAAATTTAACCCAAGTCTTTAACAAAATACTAAAACCCTTAAAATTACAGGTTAATGAACAGATAACGAGAACCTAAATTGACCAGGAAACCCATTCACAAAATGACAGATGTTAATTACTATATTCAAATTTACAAATTACCTTAAAGAATGAAAAACCCACAAACCCACTGACACAAAGTTTTATAAAATCCCTTTATGTTAAAAAAAGGTATGAAGCCGCAAATCACAGGTGTGTAGAGGTACGGGTGTTGAGGGAGGAGACACTAAGAGCCACCTGTGTGTTATTGTCCGTCGTAAGCCATAACAATCAGGTGATGAGCCACGTTGAGTGAGAAGGAGGATGGTGGTGGTGGTGGTGGTGGGGCAGTAGTTGTGGTGGTGGTGGGGCAGTAGTTGTGGTGGGTTAGTTGTGATGGTGGTGGGCATCAGTGTGTGTGTGTAAAGTGAGGGTATTGATGGTGGGTTAGTTGTGGTAGGGGTGGGCAGCAGTGTTTGTAAAGTGAAGTGTTGTCACTGCCGTCAAGATAAAACGTCAATCACTTGAACTTCCTCCAAGACGATGATAATTCGCTGTAAATACGAGTTGACTGTAAACGAGTAAAAAAAAAGGGTAAATGCATATGTAAACAAAAACAAAAAGCAAGGAAAAAATAAGCGAGAGGGAAAGGTGTGTTTCCCTCCGATGAAAATGTTTTACAAGACCACTAGAGAGATCAACCTACCAGGGTCTTTCGATCCATCTTGGCCAGACGAGGTAAAAACAAGTGCCTGAAGTATATGAGTGTCCCTCAAGGAGCCGCCGTCACACACGTTATATCAGGTATGTTCCTCCACACATCTGCTCACACCTTGGTCAAAGACAAGACTGTTGAAAATCACCACCAAAAATTATCACTATCACAGAGCGCAACTTTTGTTCACTGCACTTTCTATAAACATCCTCCAATTATTCTCCAAATTCGGCAAAAATCACCAATTAATTTCCTGTACATGTAAAGCCAGGTTATAAAAAATGTCGCAAGGCATCGTCTAAGTGTTGCAAAAGTAGTTAAGAATTGGATAAGTCCTTGGCAGTTATAAACCAACACAGGGTCACCGTTTGTCGGCGCAGGCCCGGCACGACGGTAGCCAGAGCCTCATCACCACCACTACCACACCGGCGATCACCACCACAAGGCAACTGTGACACTGAGGAGGGCCACCGCCACCAGCACCTGCACCCTGCACACGCAACAACTGCTCCCCACCATCCTGACGCGACGCTGCCACCCTCGCAGGCCGGCCCGCCGCCGGCAACGTGTTCAGTACACCCCGGCCGACGCTGACGCAGCCTCGCGCGGGACCATACTAGTGCTGACGCCCAGGTGGAAGGGGCAGGTGGTTCGTGCCCGAGTCTCAGCTGGTACGCCAGATGGTGTGCTCTACTGCAGGTGGTAGTGATGGACCTGCTGCCAACACAACACCTCCTACACTCGCCCAGCCGCCGCTAGACTAAGCCTCGACCCTCACCGCCGATATGATATCCCCACCGTAACTATAATTGCAATCTGGGAGCCAAGGTAGTAATTTGGGCGGCAGCAAGTTCTCCGCTTGTGGTGGCTAGTGAGGGGGTAACCCGCGGCAATATTGCTGTGGGTCTTGGGACGCCAGTAACCACACGACGGCCCACAACACCCGGGCCCACGGACAGGGGACACTGACCAAACACCTACACTGTCATACTTACAAGGCCTCCTTTCTCCGTCGTGTAAATGTCCGTCCGATTGGCAATATTAAGATCGGTGAGCATCATTGATGCAGGATGGTCAAGCAAATCACCAATCGCAAGATTAGGTCACAAGGGGTCACAATATGACTGGAGAGGTCACTCTAATGATAGTCCACTGCGCCTTGATTACAGTGGTTACAGGTCTGATTACCAGGTAGACCAAACAATCACCATACTTAGGGCCAAACAACTGCCTCACGACAGACCAAGTACTCAACTTACACTGATCTCGTACAAGTTATCACTCAGCAGCTGAGCGGGCTGGTGAGGGCGGGGCGTGGGGCGGTAAGCTCCGCCTCAGTGCGCGGCGAGGGTGGCACATGCCAATCGTGGCAGCGGAGGAGCCCCGAGTGACGGCTGCCCCGCCCCTTGAATCACCAGTCCCGCCCACCACGCCCACCAACCCCAACCACTGCCATCTACCGGACACCTCGTACACTACGCTTCTTTACAACTGCAGAAATGCCTGGACCGCGGTTTGGACGTGAAAATAAGGGGTTAGCTTGCTCCTATGACGGCAGTACGTATTAAATAATGGTAGTCACTTGTTGGATCCGTCCTCCACTCTTTCATTATGCATATTTGAACAAGCACTTGGGATGACTAACACCACGAGAGGGCGTTAATTGCTGATACCAACACGTGTGGGATGACGGAGGCGCTGTAGCAAGGTGCCGCCCTTCAGTACCGAGCCAATTTGAGTTAAGTGAAACCTAACATCAGCGCGACGCCTCCTGTTCTGTACTGGCACCCGTCGCTGAAAGTTTCCTCGCCTGTTTGTTGTGGTGTAAATAACGCCAGCTGAGGGCGGAGGAAGGGGAGGGGAGAGGGACGGGAGATGAGGAAGAGAAGGAGAGAGATGAGAACAGGAAGGAAGATGCTAAAAGGAGGAGAAGGAAGGGGAAGAGGAGATGGAAGAGGAGGTGGAAGAGGAGATGAGCAAGTTGGCCTCTCAGAAGACGACGAGGACAAGTGAGAGTTACTGTCCCCTTGTTCTGGTAGGCCCGTCACTGCCACGTGCCCCCCCGACACTCATTCCCTCCCTCCTCCTCCTCCTCCTTCCTCCTCCTCCTTTTCATGCCTCCTTCTTCGACATAACCCTCCCACCTACCTACCCCGAGGTCTGCTACCACCCCTCTTCCTCAACCCGGCGAAGATTCCTACCATTAGTGAACAAGAAAGACTCCCTGCCATTAGTCAGTAAGAAAGACTCCTGCTATTAGTGAACAGAAAGACCGTATCACACCCTCTTTCTCACCCGGCAAAGACTCATCCTATTAGTAGATAAGAAAAACTCCCTGCTATCAGTAAGCAAGAAAAACTCCTGGTATTAGTGAACAGAAAGACCACGTCACCACCCTCTTCCTCACCCGGCAAAGACTCCTGCTGTAAGGGACCAAGAAAGACCCCACCAGCTACTAAAGACCAACAAAGATCCCCCCACACCCCCACCATCTCACCCTCTTCTCTACAGCATGTGCTTCATAACAGGTTTTCAGTGAGACAATTGACGCATATTGAGAGAGAGAGAGAGAGGGGGGGATAAAAGAAGGGAAAGAGGAAGGAGGTGAAGGAGAGGGAAGGGTGGATGGATGAAGGGAGGGAGTGAGGGAGAGTAGTGAAGACCCCACAACCATCACCCACTAACAACCAATAACCACCAACAACCACAAACCAAACACCCAAACCCCAAACTCTCAAACTCAAAACTCAAAACTCACACACTCTCTCTCTCTCTCTCTCTCTCTCTCTCTCTCTCTCTCTCTCTCTCTCTCTCTCTCTCTCTCTCTCTCTCCCTGTGGCCATACCGGATACAGTCCTAAACTTATCGCCAGTATACCAACACAGTTAATTCTATTACTCAACATCCTGCCCTACGAGCATCGCCTGGTTCCGCTACGAGTGAGTTTGTCTACTGTATATTGTAGTATTTGTGTACCTGTAATCACTTATACCTGACCTGACCTGACCTAATCTAACCTCATCTAACCAATTGTAATTTCTTCTCAACTAACCTAACCTAAACACACACAAACAATTACTATCCACTGCCCTCGGACACTATCCCACCCTCCACTTCACCCACATGTAATTTCTCCTCATATAAACACCTCCCTCCACCCACCCATCCACTCCACCCATCCCACCCCTCCACCCCCTACACAATTAACTCCCCATTCCCAATTATCATTCTAACTAACACACCCAGACACACCCAACACCCACACACCCACACCCACACACACACACCCAACACCCACACACACCCAAACACCCACCAACAACACCACCCCACCAACACCCCACCCACACCAAAACCCCACCCACACCAACACCCCACCCACACACACCCCACCCACACCAACACCCCACCCAACCACCCCACCACCAAACACCACCCACACCAACACAACCCCACCCACACTCAAACCCCACACACCAACACCAACCCACCCAAACACCCCACCCACCACCCCAACAACACAAAACCACCACCACCCACACACTAACACCCCACACACCAACACCACCAACGCCCACCCACACCCAAAACCCCAACACCACCCACCCACCACCCCACCCAACAACACCCCACAATACCCCACCCACCAACACACACCCAACACCCCCACCCACACCACACCAACACACACCAACAACCAACACCACCACCACACCCCACACCAACACCCCACCCACACTAACACCCCACTCACACCACACACCCCACCCACACTGCCCAACACCCCTACACACAACAAAAACGCCACACCCCACACACCACCAACAGCTCTCGTATTTTTTGCTCGTCATTATTTTCACTGTCTGACGGGTTAATTGTTAATGCTGTCAGTGTGTGTTAGAATGACCCTCAGCCATGATCATATTAACATTGTAATAAATATGACTGAAGGCAGGAAATGTTGTGGTTAGCAGCCATTATGGTGGAGGTGTGTTGGGTGGTGGTGTGTGGTGGTGTGTGTGTGGGGTGGTGTGTGTGTGTGGTGGGTGGTGTGTGTGTGTGGTGGGTGATGTGTGTGTGGGTGGTGTGTGTGTGGGGGTGGTGTGGGGTGTGGTGTGGGGAGGTTGGTGTGTGTGTGTGGGGGTGGTGGGGAGTGGTGTGTGGGGGGTTGGTGGGTGGGGAGGCTGGTGTGTGGGGAGGTTGGTGTGTGGGGCTGGGGTGTGTGGGGGTTGGGATGTGGGGTTGGTGTGTGGAAGTGTTGGTGTGTGTGGAGGGTGTTGGTGGCGTGTGTGGAGGTGTTGGTGGTGTGTGGGGGTTGTGGGGGTGGTGGGGGGTGGTGTGGGGGTGGTGTGTGGGGGTGGTGTGTGGGGGTGGTGGGGGGTGGTGTGTGGGGGTGGTGTGTGGGGGTGGTGTGTGGGTGGTGGGGGTGGTGTGTGGGGTGGCGTGTGTGGGGGTGGTGTGGGGTGGCGTGTGTGGGGGTGTTGGTGGTGTGTGTGGGGTGTGTGTGGTGGCGTGTGTGGGGGTGTTGGGGAAGGAGTACTTGTATGTTTGATTTTACTCTGTGCTGAGAATCCCATCTGTGTTATCTAGTGCTGTACTACACTCTTCCTACCTCCCCCCCACACACACAGCCTCAACGACCCCCACCCCTCTCCAGCTGAACTTGTTGAAACTATCTTCTCTCGAGTGCCAGATTTAGGCAAACCTTGGCCCCCTTACTCCTAACCTTACCTAACCTAACCTAACCTAACCTCCATCCAAGCCTATAGCATTAGAACATTTAACCAGGTGAAATAGACTGGGGTGTCTAATCTTCATGTGATCCTACTTTTTTTTATGTAAACAATATTAAAAAATAACACAGCCATCATGCATATTGTAATAGAGTGTAATAATGACAAATAAAAAGAATTACGGTAATTACATAACTACATAATAGTTTAGTAAATAATTATTACAGTAAACGACGCTATATGTAATTACTCTATGACTGTCTTTCTGAATAAAAACAGTTTGAAACGTTTGTACCACATTTTTTATTTTTGGGGGGGGAGGAGGGGATTCAAAACGTTGCTATAAAATAATTAAATTGTTTCTTTGGTGTAATCGCGAGAATTTAGACTTTTGTTACTGAATAATCAAGAGTTTAAAAACGTTTCTACCAAATAAATTTATATAAATTAGGAGGCGGATTTCAAAGGACAATTATCACTGAATTATGTATGAAGTTTGGAGGAATGAATGATTGAATGAAATCATTGCTAAAATCTGGCAGTGTTCAGATCATTCCTGCTAAAATCTGGCAGTGTTCAGATCATTCCTGCTAAAATCTGGCAGTGTTCAGATCATTCCTGCTAAAATCTGGCAGTGTTCAGATCATTCCTGCTAAAATCTGGCAGTGTTCAGATCGTTCCTGCTAAAATCTGGCAGTGTTCAGATCGTTCCTCCTAGAATATGGCATTGTTCAGTGGTTCATTCCTGCTAAAATCGGAATTTGCTCAGTAGGTATGGCAGAAGCAGTTGCACTTACCCGAGCAGTAAGTAGAGCAGTAGCAGTATAGTACCTTATTCAGCAGTAAGTAGGGCAATAGCACCTTCCCCAGCAGTATAAGCAGGACATTAGCACCTCCCCAACAGTAGTGTTAAAGCACCCCCACAGTAGTGTTAAGAGCAGTAGCACCTCCCGCATCAGTAGTGTTAAGAGCAGTAGCACCTCCCCCAGCAGTAGTGTTAAGAGCAGTAGCACCTTCCCCAGCAGTAGTGTTAAGAGCAGTAGCACCTCCCCCATCAGTAGTGTTAAGAGCAGTAGCACCTCCCCCAGCAGTAGTGTTAGGAACAGTATAGCACCTCCTCACGCCAATAGTGTCATGGCCGCACTCAACAACACAACTGAGAGATATTAACAAAGGACTCCGTTATCGTCGTCCACTAGCTACTGTCTCGTCGTAACCCCTTAATCCAATACGAACCCGAACGAATCACTTATCCATTTGGCTTCAATACAATACAATACAATACAATACAATACAATACAATACAGTATACTTATAAACAGTATTAATTTAACTATTATATGTATATTTCCATAACATAAACCTCCAAGTGTCTATTTTATAATCACATATCAGGTTTTTTTTTCTATTTCAAACCCGTATGTGTTATGAAGCCTCGAATATATACTCCGAAGCTCCGTTTAATGATTCACTCACCGTTCAACACATTTAGTCCCGTGGGTTAAGATTCACCATAACATAATGGAATTTAATTGAGGAAAAACACAGAAATATGTTGTTTTTTTGTGTTTGTTGATGATTTAATGTTTGAATATCTTTAAATAGCCGCTTCATGACCTTAGTAGTTGACGTTCAATAATGTATTGTGACTTTAATTACTTAGGAGTGGACTTTCGAAACGCATGAAGATTCGACCCTTGGTTTGTTTCACCTGTGTGTGTGTGTGTGTGTGTGTGCGTGTGAGCGTGTATTACATTCATGGCTTTATATATATAACTGTATATATCAGTACTATACACGGCCTTTAAATGTGAGTGTGAGTGTATGTGTTCCCTCAGAGACACTCACAGGCGATGCAATCATCACTACTTCGTCAGGTAACATAACCCACCTGCGTATTAGGCGAAATAACACCAAATAACACAATTCACCACGGTAACATAACCTGGCCTTACCTTACGACCTAATTACTCGATTATTCACCTGGGCTTGTTCCTTACCTCGACCAATCCCTACCACATACTATGACAGACAGACAGACAGACAGACAGACAGACAGATAGTAAGTAACAACAGTTCATTTCTCTTATTATAATAAAAAAACTGATTACGAGATTGGAAAAGAGTTACAGGATAACAGCTTTTAACATCTGAGGTCATTATGTGCAGCAGCTTCCGTCGCCTGCAGCAGTAACAGCAATAACAGTAATAACAGCGATAACAGCGATAACAGCAATAACAGCAGTAACAGTAATAACAGCGATAACAGCAGTAACAGCGATAACAGCAGTAACAGTAATAACAGCGATAACAGCAGTAACAGCAATAACAGCAGTAACAGTAATAACAGCAGTAACAGCAACAACAGCAGTAACAGCAATAACAGCAGTAACAGCAATAACAGCAATAACAGCAGTAACAGCAATAACAGCAGTAACAGCACTAACAGCTATAACAGTGATAACAGCGATAACAGCAATTTCAAACAACGCATTTCTCTCTGCTTGGCTTCGTGGGCTTGGAGGGAGAAGGGAGAGAGACTGGTTGTTTCCTTAGGGAGAGGGAAAGGAAGGAGGAGGGAGAAGGAGGGTGGGAGAGGAGGGGAAGAGGGAGGGAGGAGGGGTCAAAGGGAAGGGAAGGAGGGATGGAGGGATGGAAGAAGGAAAGCAAGGAGAGCTGAAGGAAAGAGGAGAGAGGGAGAGCACGTCATCAGCCCCCCTCGGGTATAGGTCACGTGGGCGGCAATGAGCCACACGTCATCGATCACGTCATCAATCACGTGACCTCCGCCACCCACGTGCTGTGAAATTGGGCCCACCATGTGACGGCCCACGTCAGCGGGTGGCTGAGGGGCGGCTGGGTGGTGGGGTGATATGGGTGTGCGTGGGGATGGCGGGTGTGGTGGGGTGGAGGTGTAGTGGTGTGGGTGTGGAGTGGTGTAGTGGTGTGGGTGTGGAGTGGAAGAGGGAAGGTTAGGAAGCGGAGATGACATCCTAACATGGGCGTATCCTACAGAGAGAGAGAGAGAGAGGTCGTAAAACGCACTGTATAAATTTCGACTGTTAGACCAAAACGCTATTTCAGCAACGCGTTCAGGGGATGAATATGGATAGTGGAGGGGAGGAAGAGGAAGAGACAGAAGAGGAGGAGGAGGAAGAGGAGGAAGAGGAAGAGACGGAAGAGGAGGGAGAGGAGGAGGAGGAAGAGGAGGAGGATAGGGAGGAGGAGGAGGAGGAGGAGAAGGAGTGGGCAGTAACATGTATGTGTATCTGTGTGTATGTGTGTGTATGTATATGTGTGTGTGTGTGTGTGTGTGGGTGGGGGGGCGACACTGCACTCTATTTCATCTACTCCCCAAACTATAACGTTAAGTACTTATTTACAGCTGGGTGAACTAAGCCCCTTGGGATCGTACCACTGATGTTTAGGACAGAAGGAGAGTGGTGTATCCATTCAGCCACCGCACCCCATAAGATCATCACTGGAGAATTTCACCTAAAGATTAATCTAACCTAACCTAACCAAACCTAACCAAATCTAACCTAATCTCCACGTAATCTAAACTAATGCCCACATACTTCATGGCTAAAAATCTGTACTGTTACTAAGATTTCGGAGTAAACAAGAGTGTGGGTGAGGTGTTAGCGGGACGAAGGCACACAAGACGCCCCTGAGAGCCTAGTGCCACATAATGAGATGCTCCTGGCAGTGGTCGGGTGCCACAAGAGACCAGGGTCATGTTACTTAATGAGTCCGTGGCACACCAGAGCCGCCGCCATCATTCTTGTGTCTCACACCTCTCTAACGACCCCATCTCACCTCACCTCACCCCTCCCTCCTCTAGTGATGTCTTCCTTACCTCCCCTTCCTTCCTTCCTTCCTTCCTTCCTCCCTCCTCCCTCCTTCCTTCCACTCCACCCCTCCCTCCCACCCTCTAGTGATGTCTTCCTTACCTCCCTTCCTTCCTCCTCCCTCCCTCCTTCCTTCCCTCCACCCCCTCCTCCCTCCTTCAGTGATGTCTTCCTTACCTCCCCTTCCTCCCTTCCTTACTCCTCCTCACCTTCCTGAGGTCTTCATCACCTACTTCCCTCCTTATCTCCTTCCCTCTTGTGATGTCTTCCTTACCGTGCCTCCTTCCCTCTCTTCTTCTCCTTACTCCATCTCTCCCTCTCCCTCCCTCCCTGTCCTTCTCCCTTCCTTTGCCCTTTCACTCGCCTCTATTCTCACTCTTTACCATTTACTGTCGTGATAGAGAGACCTAAGTAAACAAGAGTGCCAGACCAACGTGCCAGGCCAAAGTGCCAGGCTGGGGCGGCACTGTCAAGGGTATGAGATAGATGAGGTGGCTTCACGAGGTCATCTCAGGTCAACAGTGTTATCTCGCCCTGCCTGACCCCTGATGACACACACACACACACAAAAGTACAAGCTGAGTGTGGGTTGTGGGCGGGGTAAGAAAAGAGTTGTTGGCTTGCAATTTGGGTGTGGGTGGCTGTGGGCGGTGGGTGATGGGCTGTGGGCAGGGGTGGAAGGATCAGCTGTACATGTGTAATACAGGAGGTACCTGAGAAGGCGGCATTGCTTGTGTGAACGAGGGGGGGGTGGGGTGAGGTGGCGTGGAGTGAAATCGCCCACAAAATCACCACCTACACATACACACACACACACACAACACACACCATCACCACCATAACTATCACCATCATCACTACTATTACCACCATCACCACTACCACTGCTATCACCATTATCACCAGACATACATTTTGAGAGAGAGAGAGAGAGAGAGAGACCCCCGGTAGTACCACCATCAATCACAGAGACAGGTCAGGGGAGGTCTGTCTTCACTCTAGTACAACACGGTGCCAGAGAGCCAACCTGGCCCTCTTCCCTCTTCTCCCCTCCCTCCCTCTTCACCCCTCTTCTCCCCTCTCTTGCCTTCCTCCCCTTACTTCTGTCTGCCTCCCTCTGCCTACTTCGTCTCTTCTCTCCCCTGTTTCTCCCTTCTGTCCCCTCTCTTTCTCTCCCTTTCCTCTCTCCCCTCTCTTCCTCTCTCTCTCTGTCCCCTCTTTAGTCCCATTCTCCATCTTCATCTCTGTTTCCTCGTGTCTTCACATCTTTTCCTTCCCTTTAATCTTCTTGATCAAGTTTTCCTTTCATGTGTATTATAGACTCTCTTAGTGTGTGTGTGTGTGTGTGTGTGTGTGTGTGTGTGTGTGTGTGTGTGTGTGTGTGTGTCTGTGTGTGTGTGTGTATGGCATTCATAACTTATCCAACCCAATTAACCCAACCCAACCCAACCCAACACAACTCAACCCGAAAATAAAATACATTTCAACCTAACTTCTCACAAGAAAAGAAACCTCACTCAACAGACGCTTTACGTTTAACAAGCACAAATCTTACGAGCGTGGGGCCTTATGGCGAATAATGACTATACCACCTGCCAATTTTACAGATGGCAGATAAGAATATAGCATAATTTACACCTGAGGCAGAGAGTTTAGGTTAGGTTTGGTTAGTTTAGGTTAGGGTTCTCTCTCTTCAACATTATATTAATGCTGATGACGTAGAAAAACCCTCCCCTTAGGACTGACGAAGTTCAGAGAGGTAAAGGTAAGGTCTTGTCCCTCCACCAGGTGTTTAGGCAAATGGGTGTTACCTGTTCACTATATATCAGACGGGGTTACTTTGATGATTTATACAGGTGTTTCATCATAATTAATGGTGTTTAGTGGTCCGGGAGGGCAGGTGAGGTGAGGTGGAGGCTGGTATGTTCTTTCCTCTCTTCCTTCTCTCCTTTACTCCCTCCCCATCTCTCCTTCTTTCCATTCTCTAGCTAGATTTCCTTCTTTCCTTCCTTCCTTCCTCCCTCTCTACACTCCCTAGATTCCTGTCAGGTAGAATCACTAGAGGTAGAGGAGGTAGATAGTCGCTAGACGCTGAAGGTGTACTACACTACCTCAGGCCTTCCAGAACCTGCTCAGACAAGCTCCTGTGGGGGACGTGACACGCGAGAACCTGCCTGATGACATCTGACACCAGGTGAGGGGTGAGGGGGGCAGGTGGACAGGAGGAGGAGGGGATAATGGGGGTGAGGTAGGTAAGTGACGGGTGAGAGAGGGATGTTGAGGGGTGAGGGAGGATGGCTCAGGAGGGAGGAAGACAGGTGAGGGAGGGTAATGGGGTGAGGGGGGGGATAGTGAGGGATGAAGAGGGATGGTGAGTGGTGGTAGGGACGTTGAGGGGTGAGGGAAAGCAGCAGGAAGGGCTAAAGGAGGGTAGCAGAAGCAGCAGGTGCCGAGGGAGGGCAGCAGGAGGAGCCGAGGGGCAGGTTTCCAGTACTAGTGGCCGCGAGTTATGTGGCGCCGAGCGGAGATAACCCTCGACAGGCGAAAGTGCTCCTCCAGTCAAGTCATCCTCCAGGGGGGGCCTCACTACCACAGGAGGAGGAGGACGTGTGGGAGGAGGAGTAAGGAGGGTGCGTCTCACTCTCCCATCAGGAGGAGGTGAGGGAGGAGCTCCAATCATCAACGCCGCCGCCGCCGCCTCACAACTCAGGAAGGGTCAGATAATATACAGAATACGACCTTTTTAACGCCCGTCGCGACACACAAACACACATTTCCCTATAATCTCCCCCGTGTCTATGTCCCTCCGTCTGGGTCCTCACCGTGGCAATAATGAACGACCTGATTGTATTGAGTTTCAATTGCTCTATCATCAAGCCGACGCCTCGCACAAGAGAACTGATCAGACCCCCGCGAGATTTTTATGGAAGTGTGTATTTTGTAAAGTGACACCCCTTCATTTGAGCCGCTGCCAACCTCTGTAATTGGTCGGTGAAGCAGACACGGGACGCGGGACCTCCTCCATGCTTCACTAGCGATCACTGCTTTATCCTGGTTACGGTCCCCCCTCGCTCCTGCGGCCGCCAAGACCTCAAGGGTCACCTGACACTTACTCCCGACATCCGCCACGCCCTAGAGTAGGACTTGAGGGAGACGCGGATATTACAAACACTCGATTATCAGGAGCAAGTGGACCTCCGTCAGGCACTGTTGATAAAGCGGGGTCTTAAGAAAGCATTAAATCACCAGAGACGAAGAAAATTGGAATTGACTGAGGTATACGAAGGAGGGATACGATCATCAACTTGTTACAGGCACAGAGTTGAGGCCAGACAGTGTGGGTCTCAGAGCCCTTCATCTCGTCGGTAAACAGCGGCATTACAAGGAAATAACAGACCTTACCGGAGGAGGATCACGTAGCTTCTTCTTACCCTCGATACTGGCCGCACTTACAGGCTAGCGGCGGGTGTCTGGGGAGGAGGAGGAGGAGGAGGAGGAGGAGGAGGTATTGTGGGCTAATGAAACCCTCTCTGTTTATTATTCAATAGACCGCTGATATAAAACTACACATTGGCGCCGCCTCAGACTCTCCTCCCCCTCCGCCTTCCTTGATTGGATCACATACACTGAAAACCCAAAATGATTAGGGATTCAAACGACTGGAATGTGAATCCACTCTCATGGTGATTGCCGTGATACAGGGTTATTGCACGAGGTTACAGGGCACTTATCAACACACTTCAGTTCTAATGGTAGTTATGGGGCTGTGGATGAGGTAAGCAACTTTCTTCATATTATTAGAGTGACTGTGTGAGACTTGTGTTGTTATGGTCATGATAGGGAGAACATACATACATACATACATACATACATACATACATACATACAAAGTTAGGTTAGATAAGGTCAGATCGTGAAGGATGGAAGGAAGGGACAGGAAATAACACACACACACACACACACACACACACACACACACACACACACACACACACACACACACACACACACACACACATAGGGCTAACGACGCACTTTTGAATACCACGAAGCATAACATAACAGAAAAAAAGTAATTCCAGGAAATAGTAAATGATGGAAAAGATTCAATTTCAGATAAACAGAAGACAATTAATAAGAGAAAGATCTGCAGCTGACCGGAAGTGAGAGAGTGAGAGAGTGAGTGAGAGAAAAAACGGTATTTGAATATATTGATATTTTGTAGAATATTGACGGTCGGTAAAATATGAGTGTGGTGGTGTGGTCCAACGACAGACAGACAGACAGACAGAGAGACAGTAATAGTAGTAGTTCACCCTCCACCTGCCAATCCACCCACCCACCACCCACACCCACCCCCACCCACCCACCCACCGTGCCTCTATTAGTGCTGGCTGCCGCTTGATAAAGAAAAATTATAATAAGGAGAATTAGAACAATCGACTCTGGCCAAGCGTGAGAGGACTCCTGCTCGATCCTACTTGACACGAAAGGATTGATAATGGAGTCCTTCGAATACCACGGTGAAGGAGGGAGGAGGAGGGAGGGAGAGAGGGAAGGAAGGGAAAGAGGGAAGTGATTGAGGAGGGATGAATGGAGGGAGAGAGGAAGGGAGAAAGAGAGAGAGGGAGGAGGTGATTGTAGGAGGGAAATGAGGAAGGGAGGGAGAAAAGGGGACTGTCTACCTAAATGAAAAAAGGAGAGAGAGCACTGTTTGTATTCAGTGGTTGTCCTTCCCTGATGATATAATTACCCTTAGAGGGGAGGAGGAGGAGGAGGAAGGGGAAGAAGAGGAAGAGGAGGTAGGTAGAGGAGGAGAAGGAGAAGGAAAGAAGATTAGCGAGGAGTGAAGGAGGAGAGGACAGGTAAGTCCAAGTATATGAATGCACACACACACACACACACGCACACACACACACACACACACACACACACACACACATCCTTCCCACTCCCCAACCTTCCCTTCCCCAACACCATACCTACAAAAAAAGGTGAGGAGGGGGTGGGATGGGATGAGGTAGGGATGGGATGGGTGTGTGGGGAATGGGGTGTGGGGTGGTGGGGTGGGGTGTTGGGGATGGGGGGGGGGTGGGGGTGGGGTGGTGGGGATGGGGTGGGGATGGGGTGGGGATGGGGGTGGTGTGTGGGGTGGGGATGGTGTGTGGTGGGGGATGGGGGTGGGGTGGGGTGTGTGGGGGGTGGGGGGGGGTGTGGGGGGGCTAAAGCCCCATGCAGTAACTACAAGCTCCACTCCTCCGTGACCGACACCGTTAAACACCATTATATTTCAATTTGTATCGTCGTCTATCGTAAAACCTGGATTTAATGGAGTCGAGAGAGAGAGAGAGAACAGGAATTGGTCATATAGGAGGCAGTTAATGACTCTTTAAAGGAAAACATAACTCCCTCATCTTGGTAAACACATCCTCAGTCAATTCAGTTAAAGAGGACATTGAATGGAGGGATTTCCTGAACATTAACCAAACCTAACCAGAGCTAACCTAACCTATACAGCAGTGACGTGGGCGTGAAGATGACGTTGGTGTGAGGGTAACGTGGGCGTGACGATGACGTGGGTGTGAGGGTGGCGTGGACGTGACGATGACGTGGGTGAGGATAGGGCGTGACGATGACGTGGGCGTGACGATGACGTGGGTGTGGTAACGGGCGGACGATGACGTTGGTGTGAGGGTGGTGGGCGTGACGATGACGTGGGAGAGGATAACGTGGGCGTGAAGATAACGTGGTTGTGACGTGGGCGTGACGATGACGTAGGTGTAAAGGTGGCGTGGGTGTGTGGTGTGCGTGATGTGGGCGGGCGAGAGGGAAGGAGAGTAAAGCCAGATGTGAAATGAATCGTAAGGAACTCGACTGATTACCACATCCGGGGACTATGGGACACCACGCCACCACGACTACCTACCCTGGGACACCTCTGGGACACTCCTGGGACATCACTCTTACCCTGGGGACATCACTATACCCTGGGACATCATTCCTACTCTGGGGCATCACTATACCCTGGGACATCATTCTTACTCTGGGACATCACTCTTACCCTGGGACATCACTCTTACCCTGGGATATCACTCTTACCCTGGGACATCAACTATACGCCTGGGACATCACCTCTTACCCTGGGGACATAACTATATCCTGGGACATCATTCCTACTCTGGGACATCATCAATACTAAAGGACATCAACTGTTACCATTGGACATCAGCTGTTACCATTGGACATCAGCTGTTACCATTGGACATCAGCCGAGGAAACACAATTACACGTGAAATTGTTAAATCCCTATTAAATATTAAACCACAATTACAATGGGTCCATAGGATTGTCTCTTTAATGAACTGTAAAAATGGTTGATGTTTTGTGTATGACTCAGGTATACACGGTTAATTAGTGACAGGTGAGGGGGGTATGTCTAGCAGCTGGTAATATTTTGACGAGGGAGTAGGTCTTGGGTCGGATATACTGAGGTGGGTATGTTTGGTGTCGAGTATACTGAGGTGGGTATGTTTGGTGTCGAGTATACTGAGGTGGGTATGTTTGGTGTCGAGTATACTGAGGTGGGTATGTTTGGTGATAAGTATACTGTAGTATGATTGGTATGATTAGAGAGAAGTATATTATGGTTTGTATGATTGATGATGGATTTATATGAGAGGGGAAGTATATCTTGCTATGTGAATAGTGTATATACTGTGAGGTGAAAAGAGGATGTTTTCTCTCTCTCTCTTCCCCTCTATCTCTCTTCCTTTCCCTTCCTCTCCATCTTTCCTCTACATCTCTCCCTTCTCTCTCTCTATCTCCCTCTCCTGAATGATTGAAGGTCCCACAGGTAGTCAGACAGTAGCGCGAATTGCAACCAATTTAGAGTTGATTGTTTACAAAGATGACGTCACTCACTGGATCCTGGATCGTGTGAATATTCAACATTTGATTTTGTGTGATCGTCTTGTGGTCTCTTGTCAGTGTGAATATTTTACGTCGGGATGTTGCTTTCAGGGGTGGGATGGAGGGTGATTTTTAGTTAGTTTCCTGAGTGGAGGTAAGAGGAGGAAGAGGATGGAAGGAAGAGGAGGAGAGGAGGGAGAGGAAGATGAGAGGCATGAAGAGTAAAGGAAGAGAAGGGAAGAAGACACGCCCACCAGCTTTTATGATCTCCTCTCACGCAGCCTCCACCTGTTTCCCTCCCACGCCCCTCCTGCCTCCCTCCAACCCTCCTACCCTCCCTCACCGCCCCTTCTAACCTAACCCCCCCCCCGCCCCTTTAACCTTCATAACGCCCCCTCCAGCCCCTCCTCGCCGCCCCCTCCATACATTCTGAGTCCCCCTCCAATTTATCAGACTCGCTTCTCTATATAACAGCTATGAACTCCCAAAGGACCTTCATAATGCCCCATATTGCCTCTTGGAGTTGTTATACCTCTTCCCATTCTCTCCAAACCCTCCAAGAACAATTATATATCCAGTTGTTTCCTTTAAACACCTCCATGTATCACATACCTCTCCCTCGGTGCCTCCAACCCCTCCAAGAACTCTTTTACCTCTCCTAGTTCCCTCCAAACCCTCCAAGCACCACTTACCTCTCTCCCAACCACCTCTTTCTCTCATCTGACACCCCCAACACCTCTCCCAGATGCCTCTATCCCATTCCCATCCACCCTCCACCCCTCCCAACGCCCCCTACTTAGTTCCGTCTCCCTCTCCCTCATCAACCCTGGACTGCCACGCCCCCTTCTCCCTCCCTGTCTCCCTCCCTCCATTATTCTCCCTCACTCCCCACTTTCCCACCCTTATATACCCATCCCTCTCTCTCTCCCTCCCTCATCCTCACCCTCCTCCACTCTTCCCGTCCACTCCCTCCCTCCCATACTCCCACCCTCATTATGTCTCCCTGAATCCATGTGACGTGCTCTCCATCCTCCACACACACTCACAATTCGTCCTCCTCATCCTCTTCTTCCCCTTCTTCTTCTCTCGTCCCCTCCCTCCTCGCCCCCCTCTTCCTACAGCCCTCCAGTGACCACCTCTCCACCGTTCACGTCTCTCACCGGGTCGCTCGCTGGCCAACATTCAGGACATACTGGCAGATATAACTTTATGATCTGACCTTATTGGGCAAAACATGATCGTGGGGAGGGATGGGGAGTAGGGAGAGGAGGGTGAGGAGGGAGTGAGAGTAGTGTGGGTGGGATAGGAAGGGTAGGGATGGAATAGGGAGGAGTTTTAAAATAGTGTGGAAAAGGTGGGGAGAGTGTGTGGAGGGTGGGGGGTGGGAAGGATAAAATAAGGTGTAGATGAGTGGGAGTGGTGTGGGGAGGGGTTTAGATTGGGGTGGGGATGGTGTGGGAAGGGTAGGGTTGG
Organism: Homarus americanus; assembly: GCF_018991925.1. NCBI lineage: Eukaryota > Metazoa > Arthropoda > Malacostraca > Decapoda > Nephropidae > Homarus > Homarus americanus. The sequence goes on from NW_024723541.1 coordinate 4,321,384, forward strand.
AGTGGGAAGGGAGTGGACGGGATGGGAAGGTGTTTGTAGAGGTAAGGGAAGGGTGGAGGAGGAGTGGGGTAGGTTGAGGGATAGGAGTACGCCAGAGAGAGTGTGTCAGCCGACCAATAAGTGGTAGAAAGAGCCAATTAGTATTACCTGTAGCGCCTCACCTCAGCTCGTGGCAGGAATATATTGTGGCTGACCCAGTGTGTGTGTGTGTTGTTTGGCACTAGTAAGCATCAGTAAGTCACCAGTTGGCATCAGTAAGTCACCAGTTTGGCACCAGTAAGTCACCAGTTGGCACCAGTAAGTCACCAGTTTGGCACCTGTAAGTCACCAGTTGGCACCAGTGAGTCATCAGTTGGCACCAGTAAGTCACCAGTTTGGCACCAGTGAGTCACCAGTTGGCACCAGTAAGTCACCAGTTTGGCACCAGTGAGTCATCAGTTGGCACCAGGTCACCAGTTTGAAACAGTGAGTCACCAGTTGGCACCAGTAAGTCACCAGTTTGGCACCAGTGAGTCATCAGTTGGCACCAGTAAGTCACCAGTTGGCACCAGTAAGTCACCAGTTTGGCACCAGTAAGTCACCATCAGACACCAATAACTCACCAGGCAGCTCAGACCATCACCAGACCATGACGTCAGCCACAAAACAGTACGAACAAGGGACCTAAATGGGTCTGGGTCGGTCTGGTCTTCCACAGCAGCGGTAAAAAGCGTTAAAAGGTCGTATTAAAGACCCCCACCCCCGTCCGTTCTTTCATTAGAAGTATGCTCGCCAACGTCTCATAAATCCAGGTTATAAATCGGCGCTAAAATACAAGTTCAGGCACGATCTGTAACCCGGTTATATATATGCACCGACACCACAGAATGATCGCGTAAATTTAGACTCGTAAGTCAGTTTCCCACGGGTGTAGGTGTGGGGGGTAGGTGTGAGAGTGGGGTGGGACAGGTGGGGGTGAGAGTGGGGGGGGGTGAAAAGAGGGGAGGGGGGTTATGGATTTGGGGGTGTGGGAGGGGTTGGGTGTTGTGTTGTCGGGGCTGCCCTCCTGCCCTGCCCTCCCAAGCTCCGCCCACATCTTTATCTTAGCATCAGGATCTCGGAGGTGAGGGGGCCACTCTAGCTTGCCACCCCTCCCACCCCACCCACCCCTACCTCCCTCACCACCACATAGCTCACACTTCCTCCTGCTCTCCCTCAGCCACCAGGTAAAAATAACTTATATCACAGAGAGAAGAAACTTAAAAATAGGTCAATAAAACAATGATGATATTAAGTATAAAAGGAATAATAGAATAGAAATAAATAAAGGGTAATTTTTAAAGTAGGGTGAAACTGAGCAGACGTCATCATGGGATAGACTGGCTGGGTGGCTGGCTGGCCGCTACGGGTTACTAGGCCAAGTGTCGGTGGAAACTGTCGGTATTATGGAGGCCTCACACCCCCAACACACTCCAGTCTCGAACCCTAACTCCAAGACTCTCTCTCTCTCTCTCAATCCCCACCGATGTAGCTGGCGGACACGGCTTTTACAGGAGATAATAACATAAGTGAACTAAAGCGAAACACGAGAGAACAAAAAACAAAACAAGTGAATGTCTGTGTTGGCAACTTTAAGAGTCGGCCGCCTCACACAGTAATGTTCGCCCGGGATGAGATGAATGACGTTCCTACTCCGCCCACTTTTAATAATACCCTTTTTGCCTCTCACCTAATCATTCTTTCTTCCTGTTTCGCACATCTCTACCAGTAACTAAGTCCCTCCGACGGCTAGGATACTAAAATGGGTGTCAGAGAGGGGGTTTATATCTGCCCTGACGGCTCATTAAGTAGAGAGTAGGAATAGGACGTAAGCAAGTGACTGATTGTCGACCCCGCCCCCTCAGCCTGATTGGTCCCCGCCCCGTAGCCACGATGCCATCTTGTTCACCACCAACACCACCACCACCACCACCACCACGCGCCACACACACACACACACACACACACGATCTCCACCATACACTAACTCTTCCATCCACACACACACACACACACACACCTTGATGCCACGACCTACCAAGCGCCTCTATCATCACCCCGCCATCACCCCTCACCAACTCCCCCCGCCACCCAACCCTCCCTGGAATCTTAACTAATTACTTAATTTCTCAAGATCGTGAGTTGAGAAAAAGATGCAATTAATCCATTACCTAAAAAAATTAGTTCCATATATCCCCGACACCTGACCCCCACCATCCACCGCCCTGCCTCCTGCCCCTTGCCCTTTGCCCCACCCCTACCCTGCCCCCTCACCTTGCCCCACCATCTCGCTCTTGTTTCATCTCACAGCCTCCCCATCATCCATACCTCACACCCTTCAACCTTACTCCCTATTAACCCACTCACCATAAACCCAAGAGTCTCATTCATTCTACCTCGCCCCCAACCCCCCACTCCTAACCCACACCTCCCTCACCTCTGCCTCTACCCCCCACCTTCCCTTACCACCCCACTCACCTGATTTAAGAGAGATAGCACCTGGAAGTTAATTGTTCCCCATGATTGAAGTCACGAAGCTGTTTTCTTGAATATTTAAAGCGTAAAATATTTAATAGTGAGTTTATGACGAAGGGACCACCAGCGGCCGGCCCCTCGCGCGTGTGTACATAATTACTGGTTGTTTAATGAACACCGCCGTCTTGAGGAGCACACAAGACTATCTCAACCACCTGGAGATTATAGCCATCCTAACCTAACCTAACCTAGCCACCTGGAGATTATAGACATCCTAACCTAACCTAACCACCTGGAGATTATAGACATCCTAACCTAACCTAACCACTTGGAGAGAGAGAGAGAGAGAGAGAGAGAGAGAGAGTTTCCCTCTTAGTAAACACGTTACCATCCTGTCATTGGAAAATTGTTGGTCGACAGAAGGAAAATTGACAGACGGATGTAAGGACCGTGTGAGGCTCCATTGACCTGACCTGACCTAACCTGACCTGACCTAACTTAAATTGACCTGACCAAACTTAAACTGACCTTACCAAACTTAAGCTGACCTGACCGAACTTAAACTGACCTGACCGAGCTTACTCCTAGCTTAACCTGACCTGACCTAAATAAACCTGACCTAACTTAATCCTAACTTAACCTGAGCTGACCTAACTTTACGTAAACAAAGCTAGCCTAACTTAATCTGATCCAACTTAACTTAACCAAACTTAGCCTGAAGGAGTTGGCGGAAAGGGGAGGGTGGAGGTGAGAGGGTGGAGGGGAGAGGGTGGAGGGGAGAGGGTGGAGGGAAGAGGGTGGAGGTGAGAGGTGGAGGGAAGAGGTGGAGGGAAGAGGTGGAATAAGGATGAAGTGGGAGCGAGAAAAGGGCATAGAGGAGGGAAGGAGAAAAGTAGTGATGAGAGGGGAGGAAAGAGTGGTGGAGGGAGAGAGGGGAAGGAGAAGAGGAGGGATGAGAGGGGAGAGAGGGGAAGGAGAAGAGGAGTGGATGAGAGGGAGGGAAAGAGTGGTGGAGGGAGAGAAGGAGGGAAGGTCTAATTTGTATTCAGGAAGGGGACTCGCTAAATGGTTCCGGCAGGACGTCTCTCTCATGGTCTCCCTACACCAGTGGGGAGAGGAAGAGGAAGATGGAGAGGAGGAGGAGGAGGAGATTGGGAGGAAGAAGAGGAGAAGGAGGATGAAGAGGAGGAGGACACAAGAGCTAAATAAAGGGGAAGACAATATGCCTCTCGGCATACCCAGTAGACAAACACACATACGTCCCCTTAGCCCCCTTTCTCTCCCTCTCCCTATCCCTCTCCTCATCCCTCTTTCTTTAAACTTACACGTCATCATCGCCCCCGCTTCTCCCTCTCATTTTTCTTCCCTCTATTTGTTATTCCTTCTTCCCTCTCTATCCCCCAACCCTTTCTTCTTATCATCCTCTCTCCCTCTCTTATTTTCCTTCCTCCTCCTCTCACCCCCCACTCTTTCTTTTCCCACCCCTACCCTCCCTCTCCCCTCTCTTCACACCTCTCTCTCTCTCTTCTCCTTCCTTATCCTCCCACCTCATCTTTCTCTCCTCCTTCCTTACCCTTTCTTTCTCCCTCTCTCCCTTTCTCTCCCTTTCTCTCCGCGTCACAACAAAAACACGCTGACTCATCACATCCTCGTTCAAGAAGGGAAGGACCCCATTGAAGGACCAAGGAACGCTGGTATCCGCCTGAGAGGACCCCCAAATAATGGTCATAAGGACTCTAGGATTCTGTGAAGGACTTCTTAGATATAGAGGAAATGGTATGTGCTGTTGATGGAGAGAGAGAGAGAGAGAGAGAGAGAGAGAGAGAGAGAGGGATAGGCAAAAAAACAAAGAAGAGAGGGATTCAGATTTAAGCTATTGGGATTTTAATGCATTCGGATTAACGGTACTCGGATTAAAGGTTACTTGGATTAACGGTATTCGGATTAGCGGTATTCGGATTAACGGTACTCGGACTAACGGTACTCAGATTTACACATGTATCTTGACGACTCCATGAAGCTTGCAAGATCTCCCCCTCCCCTCTCTCTCTCTCTCTCTCTCTCTCTCTCTCTCTCTCTCTCTCTCTAACAGCCTCTGGAATGCAAATGACTCACTCTGGGAACATTCACTCTAGCAAAAAGACGGAAAGTGAACTCCCCGTCGTGTAAAACTGTGAGAGAGAGATAGACAGATTGATGGATAGACAGATAGGAGAGAGAGGGAGAGATGGTTAGAGTGAGAGATAGAGGGACAAAGAGAGAGGGAGAGAGAGATAGAAAGATAAAGATGTAGACAGAGAAAGAGAGAGAGAGAGAGAATCACCAGCAACAAATCCCTTTTATTCTCTCGTCTGTTCCTATATCTCCCCCTGCCATATATCTTTCAAACTTTACTATTGACAGAATATTTAGAGAATTCCGTTCACTTAAATGCGACTCTTCACCTTCATTAAATATTATGACATAAATGTTCCTATGAATATGTTAATTAATGCTATAAATTGTCTCAAGGTACTGGGATTCACCGCGTTTACAAGGGAAAGGTGGAGCTCTACTCGCTGTAAACAAGAACGTGTCCGACCCTGGCCACAATCGCTCTCCTCACTCTTTATTCTCTCTATGTTTTGGGCTTTAATTCGTTCTATGGTGGAGGGATTATGTGTTTTGTGTTTTTTTTATGCTTAAATGTAAGAGTCTGGAGTGGATTAGGTCATTTTTTCCGAGGGTTATAGAGTTGTTAAATGTGTAGATGCTCTTTTGTTTTGAATTTGGTGGTGTTGGTACGTCTGGGAGGCAAGTGGGTGCTGGTCGTGGGCCGGGGATCCCTTGCTACAGGATCCAATCCGCTGCTGGTAGAGCCTTCCACAGCTACGTGTGCGGCACACTGCGCAGCCTCCACCAGAAAGAACTACACCTGTACTTTACTGCGCACATTTTACGTAATTTAATCAGTAATATATTCACGTTGATGGGATGAAAGTAAAGTATTGCTTCAGGGAGGTGTTGTAGGTCTACGAGAGGCTGTCTGGTGGGGGTGTAGGAATGCTTTCTCGTCCCTATAGATGACTACCTCTGTTTATATGACCAGGGAGTGGGTGGCAGCCTCGTGTGTTCTGGTCTTGGCCTCAGACATACACCCCAATTTTACCTATTATTTACGTATTAACACCAGCAATATATATATATATATATATATATATATATATATATATATATATATATATATATATATATATATATATATATATATATATATATATATATATATATATATATATAATACACACAACCATCCAAACACGGTCGTCCAAACAGACAATACACCATTGAATGTTTTATCAATGACCTTCGTTTAACTTATTCGGGTATACAAAGCCCATCACGTCTGTGTGTGTGTGTGTTACGAACCTCGGCTTAAAAGTCTCGATAGATTTATGTATTAGAGTAAATACAGTCGACGTTCACTACCTGCACCCTTCTACCTATTCTTATTCTCCCTTACTTCCCTTCTCTCTCCTCCCCCTTCTTACTTTCTTTATTACTTCCCCTCACTCTCCCTTTCCTTCAATCTTCTGCCTTCTTCTCCTCTTCCTCTCCCTTCTTCTCTTCTCCCTTCTTTACCTCACTTTTTCTCCCTCATCTTCTTCCTCCTTACTTATCTGCCTACTTCTCCCGTCTAGTCTTCTTCCTCCTCCTCTCTTTTACTCTTCCTCCCCCTCTTCTCCTCTTCTTGACTCTTCCTTTTATCCTTCAATCGCTCACTCCTCCTCTCCACCTAACCTAACCTAACCTAACCAACTCATAGTCTGGATAACAGAGGTGGAATTACGGATTTCAGAGGTGGAAGTCCGGATAACAGAGGTGGAAGTCCAGATATCAGACATAGAAGAGAGAGAGAGAGAGAGAGAGAGAGAGAGAGAGAGAGAGAGAGAGAGAGAGAGAGAGAGAGAGAGAGGCACTGGGGCATCATTTCGACTTTTCCGGGTAATTATTTTTCAGAACCAATTAAGAGTGAAATAAAGAAGTCAGTGAAACGAGGCTGTTCTTCCTGTACCGGTGAGGGGAGATGGAAGAGGGGAGATGGAAGAGGGGAGATGGAAGAGGAGAGATGGAAGAGGGGAGGTGGAAGAGGGGAGATGGAAGAGGGGAAGAGAGGTGTGGTAGAGCAGAGGGTATAGAAGGATTGATGAGGAAAGGGGGCGAAGGAGATGAAAGAGGGGAAGAAGATGGGAAGAGAAGGAAGGGAGATGGAAGAGGGGAAAAAGATGGGAAGAGAAGGAAGGGAGATGGAAAAGGGGATGAAGAGAGAGGTGTGTAGAGAAGAGGGTAGGGGGATTGGTGAGAGCAGGGGCGTAAAAGGAAAGAGAAAGTGAGATAAGAAGGACGAAGAAGAAGAGGAAAGGAATAGGGAAGAAGGAATGAAGAGGATTAGAAGACGAATGGGGGAGGAGAAGAGGGTAAGGGGAAGAAGAGCGAGGGTGAGTGGAAATGAGGAATGAGGGGAGAGAATGAGGGGCAGGAAAAGTAGGAGAGGGGAGAGGGCGAGTGAGAAAAAGATTGAGGAGTTTGTAGGAGGGTCAGGGAGAGTCAGGGATGGTTTTGGAGGGTCAGGGAGAATCAAGGATGGTCTTGGAGGGTCAGGGAGAGTCAAGGATGGTCTTGGAGGGTCAGCGAGGATCAAGGATGGTCTTGGAGGGTCAGGGAGAGTCAGGGATGGTCTTGGAGGGTCAGGGAGAGTCAGGGATAGTCTTGGAGGGTCATGGAGAATCAGGGATAGTCTTGGAGGGTCAGGAAGAGGCAAGCTGGTCTTGGAGGGTCAGGAAGAGTCAGGGATGGTCTTGGAGGGTCAGGGAGAGTCAGGGATGGTCTTGGAGTGCTTTAAAAGATCAAAGGTAAGGTCTTGGAGGGGTGGGAGGGAGCAGGCGTAGGGAGGAGGGGCAATTGGGAAAAAAGGGCAGGAAGGGGCAACAGGATTATGTGGAGTGACAGCAGAAGAAAGGAGGAGGTAGGAGAGAGGGCAAGGAAGGAGAGAGAAGGAAGAAGGGGCAAGGGGCAAGAAGTGCAAGGAAGGGCGGCAAGGAGAGAGAGTCTGTGGGGCAAGAGAAAGGAAGGGCAATGGGAGAGGGTCTATGGGGGTAAGAGAGAGGAGGGGCAAGAGGGGGCAAGGAGTGGGGGAGGGGGAGGAGGGGGGTGAGGCACGCGTCAGGGTGGTAGGGGGAGCAGGAAGTGGGGGCCCTGCAATACACCACACCGCTGTCGTAACTCGAAGACTCGGCTGATTTACGACCTCCCCTTCCCTCCCCTCCCTCTCCCCTACCCTCCCCCTCCCCTACCCCACCCATTCCATCCCACTCCCCACCCAGTGTTGTTCTCCACTTAATGTTCTTTCCCCAATGTTCTTCTCCCCACATAGTGTTCTTCTCGCTACACTGTTCATCTCACACATAATGTTCTTCCTACATAGTGTTCTTCTCGCTACACTGTTCATCTCACACATAATGTTCTACCTACATAGTGTTCTTCTCTCCACATAATTTTGTTCTCCCCATCACTGAAAGTTACAGGTAATGAATAGGTCAACATACAGGTAGAGATACAGCTACAGGTGATACAAAATTTAAAATGTACAGGTACCTAGTGACAGAGGCAGGTATAGGTACAAGTACAGGTAACCACAGGTAATTAAGAGTACAGGTAGGTATAATTACAGGTCACTGTGAGATACGTACATGACCTACACACACACAACAAGACACTACAACACAATATCTTAATACAATAACCCGATCAGTTAATAAAGTAACCTACACTACAACCCGACCAGAACCGACAAAACCCGACTCTATACAACCCGACCTAACCGGATCCTATCCAAACCGACCAGGTGTTAAAGGAAGTTACCTGGAACCCGAGCAAATGACGTAGAAACCCACATAGAGAACCCAATTAAATAGTATTAAAACCTCTGAAACCCGACCAGGTTAACAAGAACACCTGAACTGTATAGATACCTGGATAACTAAACGAACCTTAATTACCATACCTGTGTCAAATAAGGAACATTAACCCCCTCCGTTGGTTAAATAAACGACAAAGACATACTCAAACTAGAAACGAGAACACCTTCGCAACATGCAATATTACCTCATTTGCATAAACCGGTTTTGCAATGCATTGACCCTACGATATAAAACGAGCTTGGAGTCTACTTTTTTTTTTGCTACTTTTGTCAACGGAAACGTGCTTTTGTAATGAGTGTTAATAACTGTTGTTAATAGTGTAGTTTTGCGGTAAATGGTGTGTTAAAATGATGGATTTGAGTGAAGCGTTTTCCGTTGTTAAGTCAGATTTACAATATGACGGAAACAAGAGATAGTTAATGCGTGTTGAGGAATTTTAATTAGTGTCTCAATTTTAAGTATTTTTCGGGTTTTTTCTTATTTTATTCGTTCTTGTTATCTATTTTATTTGCTATTTTATTGTCTTTTATTCTTCCTACGTGTGGTGTGGTGAGAGAAGGACGTAATTATTGAGATATGGGAAAGGTTGATGCCGGATGTACACACACACATCACACACACACACACACACACACACACACATCACACACACACACACACACACACACACACACACACACACACACACACACACACACACACACATCACACACCAACTACCAGACTTTTAAAACGTGTCTACAACTCGGTACATACGTAAATATAGTCATAATGAAAACGCCCCCACTTATAAAAGTATGCATATAAGTGATGTGTGAGTATGCGTGACGACCACAAGACCCCCCCCCCGTCACTCCCGTCACTCGTCTGTCCTGGCGCTGAGGTGACGGATGAGGCGTCACTCCACTTGTCATTACTAACCATAATGATAGGTGAGGTAGGCCTATGGCGTTCACCTATTACTTACCTAACGCTCTACCATCACCTGTGTGTGTGTGTGTGTGTGTGTGTGTGTGTGTGTGTGTGTGTGTGTGTGTGTGTGTGTGTGTGTGTGCGCATATAAACGTATGTATGTATATGCCTGTGTACATCTCCAAAACAAGGCTCTCCTCTCCTTAGGAAAAATCCCCTCCAAAGGTCCTTTCTCCTATCTACAAGACCTCCAAACTCACTCTCAAACATGCTCCTCCCCCTCGTGACATCAACAAGCTCCTCCAAACACTCCAAGGTCCTCCTCAAACCTCTTGGAGCTTTTGTCATGAAGTCAGAATAAATATTTTGGTCTTAACCTCCAAAACTACAATTGGGAAGAACCTCCAAATTGCCTCCTGGGGACAGTATCTCTACAAAATATAAATATTGAGTATAAGTTTGGAGAGATTTCGTGTGTTCCATCTTCCCCCAGCACTCCTAGGCTCCCCCACCACTCCTAGCCTCCCCAGCACTCCTAGCCTCCCCAGCCTGCCCTAACACCCCCAACACTCTCATGCCTCTCCCAGCACTCCTAGGTTCCCCCAACACCCCAGCCTACCCCAACACTCCCAGCCTCCCCCAGCCCCTCCCAGCTTCCCCCAGCTTCCCCCAGCCTCCCCCAGCAGCCGCGTCAGGAGAGTCTTGGCGTGTGTCCCAGGCAGGTTGTGGATCAATACCTTCTTCATTATAAGACTCACAAGCTCTGGGGGTCGCGACCAGCCAACTCTCTCTCTCTCTCTCTCTCTCTCTCTCTCTCTCTCTCTCTCTCTCTCTCTCTCTCTCTCTCTCTCTCTCCAAATCTTTCTTTTCTCAGGTTCGGTTTGTGTGTACGTCTGTGAGTCTAGGGTGAGTGTACGTATCTGGGGTGTATGTATGTATGTATGTATGTATGTATCACTATCATCCTTACCATCATCCTCTCGCCTTCATCCTTCTCCACCATCATCTTCTCTCCCTCTTCTCCCTTATCTCTCCCTCATCTCTCCCTCTCCTCCCTCACCCTTTTAATTAACGTAGTATTTTGTTAGTATGAAAGGAAGAAAAAACAGACCTGAGACTTTTAATTTGCATATTTGCATACGAAGTGTGTGTGTGTGTGTGTGTGTGTGTGTGTGTGTGTGTGTGTGTGTCTATCTATCTATCTATCTACACATATTTATATACAAACAGAGAAAGACAGACAGACAGACAGACAGACAGACAGATCACCATACACCACACAAAAACAATAACAAGACGTTAAAAGATAAACACACACACACACACACACACACACACACACACACACACACACACACACACACACAAAAACACTCACACACACACACACACAAACACTCCCACACACACACACACAAACACTCACACACACACACACACACACACACACACAAACACTCACACACACACACACACACAAACACACACACACAAACACTCACACACCACAAGTAATTACGTCACAGAATACAAATTATACAGAATTATACACGATTACTTAATTATAACACTCAGTATGATCTTGTTTACTGTAACATAACCTCTCTGTAGTCATGACCCTTAATGATAATTGTTATAAAACTCATATTTATTATAATCTAAATATAATTTAAGGTTAGATAACCCATACTTAATTTAATTCCCTATAACCCATATTTAATGTAATACAATACCTAATTTTCAAGTTTATATAACCCGTATTTAATTTAATTCCATGTAATACGCCCTTATTGTAAACATACTTTATTTAATGTTATGTAACCCGTAGTTAACAGTAAAGTCAGGTATACCCATTCCTTGAGGGTGGCCCGGAAACGAACCAGTGTACCTTAGGACGGGAAATGAGTGCAGTATTCACTCAGCCATCGCCCTCACTTACCCCCCCCCCCCTTCCGTTCTTTCCTTCATATTTATTAGACAGTTGTTAAAGGTTGTTATGTAGTTATGTAGTTATTACAGAGGGAAGGTTATGATTGGTGGAACTGAGTGTGACGTTTGATAATGTTTTTATTTACTTGATTTGAAGATTTTTATCAACAACAAAAACAACCAGAGTTATTAATGGTACTACTACTACTACTACTACTACTATTACAACTGCTACTACTACTACTACTATCATAATAATAATACAATCATCACCCCTTAAAATACAGTAACAATATATCAACACTTAAAATTTGGTTAATACAATAAAATAAACCTTGGAATACAGTCAAAATACATAATGAAATACAATCGAAAAATATCTACAGTCAAAAACTTGAATACAAAGACAAAAAAAAAAAACTACTCCACTTTACAGTACAAGAATTATAGAGAAACAAAATAACCACTAATCCTAATAACACAATAGATAAAACAAATAAATAATTACAGACATATAATTATCCAAATTATACAAGATCCACGGATAATTTCACCAACAATTCACAAGTTCCCGGATACTTATGTTACTTTTCATTACACCGATCATTAGTCATATTATTTTGATAGAAGTTATGTCTCTAGGTATAACTAGTCTCTATAATATCTTAATTATATGTCGTGTGTGGTATAATGTCTTGGATGCTGCCAGTAGAATGGTTATTAATAAAGGATTTTTTTACGCTTTGTTTTTATGCTTAATAACTGGTGTTCTGAGGCAGGTGGTGGGAACAGACAGACAGACAGACAGACGGACAGACAGACAGGGTGAGATAGATAGAGAGTTAGACAGAGAGAGGGAGAGAGATAGATAAAAAATAGATAACCAGTGACAGACAGATAGATAGACAGGCATATCGAGATAGATAAACAGATATAGAGTGAGAGAGAGATAAAGAGAGAGAGATAGTGAGATAAAGAGAGATAGAGATAGGGAGGGGGGGAGGTTACTATATCATATGAAAACTCAATTGACATTTTGAAGTATGATTTGTGGCCTCCTTCCTCCCTCCTCCTCCTCCTCCTTCCTTCCCTCCTCCTCCTTCCATCCTTCCCTCCCTCCCTCCTTCCCTAGACAGATAGATAGAGTTTGTTTTTCAGAGATGTTAGATAGACAGGGGGCGTATTAAATTGATAGATTTGCGACATCATCGCCCACATAGCAACCCCACCCCTTCCTCCTCTCCTCCTCCTCTCCTCTCCTCTCCTCTCCTCTCCTCTCCTCTCCTCTCCTCTCCTCCTCCTCCTCCTCTCCTCCTCCTCCTCCTCCTCCTCTCCTCCTCCTCCTCCTCCTCCTCCTCCTCCTCTTCCCTCACCATGATGCGGTAACCTTCTCATTCTACCTCACCTATCCAAGAGAAACATAGGTGAGAGAGAGAGAGAGAGAGACAGAGAGAGAGAGAGACTTAAAGAGAGAGAGAGAACGATAAAGACAGACAGGCTTAGAGAGAGAAAAAGAGAGATAGAGAGAGAGATCAGAGCCCAGCGGCACCTTATGGGGTTCCAGACTCCATAAAACTCTCACGGGAACAATTTAAGCCGACAGTAAATTTTTGGAATGGTCGCTGCCAGGAGGCCTTTGTCTCTCAGTCCTCGGGCTGACGCGCGCTCTTTTTACAGCTATTCCTGGTAACTAATGGTAACCACTCCTTACTAACCCCTACCATCACCTACCACCCTCCTACCATCACCTACAACCCCCTTCTTCCCCTACCACCCTTCTACCATCACCACCACCCCTACCTTCTACCACCCTCCTACCATCACCGATAACCCCTCATACCTACCACCCTCCTACCATCACCTACCACCCCTCCTTCCCCTACCACCCTCCTACCATCACCTACCACCCCCTCCTTTTCCTACCACCCCTCCCTACCATCCACCTACAACCCCCTACTTCCCCTACCACCCTCCTACCATCACCCTACAACCCCCCTCCTTCTACCACCCTCCTACCATCACCTACCAACCCCTTCCCGACCCTACCACCCTCCTGCCATCACCTACAACCCCTTCTTCCCTACCACCCTCCCCTACCATCACCTCACCACCCCTCATCCCCCTACCACCCTCCCTACCATCACCTACCACCTTCAAACCCCTACCCCGCTTCTACCTCCACCTCCTTCTACTACTACTACTACCCACCCACCTTCTCCTCCCCCTAGCCTCTACCCCCTTCATCTACCCCTACTACTACTGTATCCTACCCCTACCACCTTCTCTTCTCCTAATTCCCCTACTGCCATCTCCTCTTCCTCCTCCTTATCCCCCACTTACTCCTTCTCTTCCTTCTTGAGAGACGTCTTCAAGGTCCATGCTAAATCGTTTTCTTGTTTATGGAAGTCGCTCTTAAACAGATACTTGAGAATGAGGTTTTGGTGTGTGTGTGTGTGTGTGTGTGTGTGTGTGTGTGTGTGTGTGTGTGTGTGTGTGTGTGTGTAGGCGTTACAACACGAAGACACAACTCAACACCACATAAAAAGGTTAGTACGTATTTGCACATTAGTCTGCCATTTTGCAACAAAGGAACAACTCTTTCTTTCACCGCTAACACACACACACACACACACACACTATCTCAATATGACATTTCAAACTTATACCGAGTTAAAATGTTAGAGTGAAATGGTGATGAGAGAATACCTAACTACAGCGAGGCGGCCGACTGACAAATGAACTACTGTGTGTGTGTGTGTGTGTGTGTGTGTGTTTGTTTATTATCTAGTCACTTTCAGTATCTACCAAATCAAACACCTGCCCATCCACTTACCGACCTACACACACACACATACCTGTCCAATGAACCACCTAACGCACCTACCTACCCAACATGGTCAGAAACACACACACACACACACACACACACACACACACACACACACACACACACACACTGAATGAACTTGTCCCTTCAACGCTGACGACAATTTACTTCTTCAGGTATATAAATATTCATTGGTTTTAATTACTTTTCTTAATTGTTTTGTAGTTTTCTTTTTCTTAGGGAGATGAGACGACCAGTGAGTTTACCTTTTGACGGCATAATGAGTGTTGGAGGGAACACTGGCCTCGAGATTTACTGTAGAGAGTTAGATGGATGGATGGAGGAGGGTAGGGATGGTGAGAGACAGGGAGGTGGATAGGTGTGGTTAGGAGGGAGGGTAGGGAGAGGGTAGGGAGGGAGACAGGTATAGGGAAGACAGGGGACAATCTTGCCTTGTTCTTCTGTCCCGTTAGAGTTCAATAACCTTCTTCTTATTCTGCTTCTTCTTCTTATTCTTCTTCTTCTTCTTCTTCTTCTACTTCTTCTTCTTCTTCTTCTTCTTCTTCTTCTTTTTCTTTTGCTAACCTAACGTAACTTAACTTAAAATAACTTAATTTAACCTGATGTTAGTTAATCTAAATTATCTTAACCTAACTCAATCACATTTTATATCAATCACGAATAAAACCATAGAATTTATTATCAATCACGAATAAAATAACCAGAATTTTTTATCAATCACGAATAAAATAACCACAATTTATCAGTAATTAAACGAGAATTAAAACGACTCTGAGACTTAAAGAAACAATTCCCTGGCAGGAGAGTAATTTAGATCCAGTTTCCAGTTTCCAGTCGTCCAATTAAGTCAGAGTTCCTCATTAAGATTGCACTCGGTAACACAATTCCAGAGTGTCATTACGAGGGCCAATTATCACAGCACGAGCCCTTTAGGAGTGGGTAGAAAGGGATTGGAGAGTTATAGGGGGTTGGTAAGTAAGTGGGTTAGTGAGTGGGTGGGAAGGTGGGAAGGTGAGTGAGTGGGTGAGTGAGTGGGACATTATTACAGGATCAATAAATTTACACTACTTCATATTGCTAGGAATGATTTAAGGTGAAGTTTACCTGATACAAACTCGTAAGTGTGTACGAGTCATGGAGTGGGCGAGTGTGTCATGGAGTGGGCGATTGAGTCATGGAGTGGGCGATTGTGTCATGGAGTGGGCGATTGTGTTACTAATTGGGGCATTGTGACGGATTTATCAGGAGTGGACAAGGAGAGGGAATGAGAGGGGTGAGGTAGGTGTGAATGGTAGCAATAAAGGGAGGGAGAGAGGAGTGAGGGAGAGAGGGTAGAGAGGGTGATCACACTGGTCTGTACTACACCCAATGGACTTAATTTAACTCTTGACGTAATCCTGTGAGAGAGAGAGAAAGAGAGAGAGTGTGAGAGAGAGAGAGAGAGACTGTAATAATTGGTATATTCAACAGCTAATTAATGACACAAGACTATGGGGGGGGGGGAGCTCTCCTGTGTGGCCCGAGGGACGTGTTGTGTGTCGTGTGTCAACCACCACCTTGTTTGACACCACCACAACCACATCTACCACCACAACCACATCTACCACCATCACAACTACCACCATAACCACAACTATTACCACACCACCAGCGTCCACTACCACCACCAGCGTCCACTACCACCACCATAATTAAATCAACCACCACCACAACACTACTACCAATACAACTACCACTACCACACCTTCATTTACTACAACCACATCTACCACCACCACCACCATTACCACCACAAATACCACTACCACAACTACCACAACCTCCGTTAAAGTGATGAGGGTCAAATTTGAAACGAAATGAGGGCATGTCACAGTAATGGTGACCCTGCGACCACCTGCGTCCACTTGCGTCCTCCCTACCGCCCTACATCCTAGGACATGAACAGTCGCCACAGAAGACCGGTGGGCCGCATGCGGTCGTGGTGCCACCGCAGATTCTCGCCGCAGCTGAGAACATGAGTGACAGTGTGGAAGAACGGGGAGGAGGAGGAGAGTAGGAGGAAGAGGAAGAGGAGAAGAAAAAGGAGATGAAGAAGAAGAGACGAGGAAGAGGAGGAGAAGGAGTAGACAGTAAAGATGGATCTTGTCAAGGAGTCAACCACAAAGAAGACAGATCACTCACCATGCAGGCAACACTCACCATGCAGGCAACACTCACCATGCAGGCAACACTCATCACGCAGGCAACACTCATCATGCAGGCAACACTCACCATGCAGGCAACACTCATCACGCAGGCAACACTCACCATGCAGGCAACACTCATCATGCAGGCAACACTCATCATGCAGGCAACACTCATCATGCAGGCAACACTCATGCAGGCAACACATCATCATGCAGGCAACACTCACCATGCAGGCAACACTCATCACGCAGGCATCACATCATCACCATGCAGGCAACACTCACCATCACTCATCATGCAGGCACACTCACCATGCAGGCAACACTCATCACGCAGGCAACACTCATCATGCAGGCAACACTCATCATGCAGGCAACACTCATCATGCAGGCAACACTCATCATGCAGGCAACACTCATCATGCAGGCAACACTCACCATGCAGGCAACACTCATCATGCAGGCATCATGCATAATGTATGAAGCGTAATGTATAATGAATGAAGCGTAATGTATAATGCATTATATATGAAGCGTAATGTATAATGCAGACTACGTAAAAGAAAATAAATTAAAATTAAAATAAACAAAAATACGTGGACCATCAGAACTAAACGTTTCAGCTCAAGACAAAACAGGACGTGACCACAGCAAGAGAGAAGAAATAATGTGTAAACGACCAACAAGATGGAGAGAGAGAGAAAAAAATATATCCTAAATGGTATAGTAATTAACCTGGGCCACCACAACACCACCTGACACTCACCTGGACACTGGGAGAAACCTGGACAATGTGGCTAATTAACACAGGTAAGGGTAAAGGTTGTGTGAGGGAGGGAGGTAGGAGGGGGGGGTGGAGGTGATATTTTCTGGGTGATAGTGTTTGGTGATATTGTATGGTGGTGATATTACCTGGTCAAATGGTTGCTGATGACAAGACCAGGTGTGATTCGATGAGGACACATACCTGGTGACAGTCTTTATCCAGCCTCCTCTGTCTTGCTCCGCCCCCCCCCCTCCTCTCCCTACACTCCCTCCCCTCCACCACCTCATTCTGTGGTCGAGTGATAAACCACAACATGAACCAGGTCAATGAGGTGTTCGAGTAGGACCTTGAGGCCGCCTGAAGAAAGAGCGAGATGACACAACCTGAAGCAACGGGACTGTGTATAATAGGAGGGTAGAGGGAAGTAGGTAACTAACTAGCCCCGGTAACTAGCCTGTCTCTCTCTCTCTCTCTCTCTCTCTCTCTCTCTCTCTAACCAAGCACTTAATACTGCTCAATATCTCCTATGTTCTTCCTCATTCCTCCTATTTCTCTCTCCTTCTCCTCCTCCACCCCCCCCTCTCCCTTTCCTCTTACTCCTTCAACACCCCCTCCTTCTCTCTCTCTCCCCTTCCTCCTCCTCCACCTCCTCCAACACTCCCTCTCCTTCGTCTTTCCTCCAACCCCCTCTCCCTCTTCTCCAATTCACCCTCTTCCCTCTCCTCCTCCACTCACACATTATCCCACACGCAAGATTACATGCATCAGTTACCACACCACCCCCCACTCCCCTCCCCCCTCACCCCCCACCCCCACCCCCCCCCACCCTCACCTCTGTGTGTGTGTGTGAGCGACTCCACCTTTAGCAACACTTAGAGTCACTACTGAGGTACACCTGCACGGCTACACCCTAGACTAAACACAGGTGAATTAGTGTGTATACTTGAGGGAGGGAAGTGAAGGAGAGTCTTATCAGGTAAATGTTCAGGTGTGTATGTGAGAGAGAGAGAGAGAGAAAGAGAGAGAGAGAGGGGGGTCGTTAAGTCAGATAAATGGTGTGTGATATTAGTTTTGAAGTTTGGGTTCCTGTCTGTCTGTCTGTCTGTCTGTCTGTCTGTCTGTCTGTCTGTCTGTCTCTGTCTGTCTATTTCTGTTGTAAAAGCAATATCAAAACCTAACACCACCCTCCCCACACACACAAGCTCTCCCTCCCCCCACACACACAACCTCTCCCTCCCCCCACACACACCCTCCCCTCCCCACACACACACACACACACACCACCTCCTCCCACCCACAACGTTTCTCTTTGTCTTTTATACAACTAGACAATAATCCTGGCAGAGAGTGAACCTAAACTTAACATTCACCTACGTTCTATTTTTCAATATGCAGACTCATATTATTGGGGGGGGGGGGAGCATGTCCAAAACGTATTCAAATATGTCCAAACGTGACAGATCGCATGTCCACCTCCCATAATATAAACACGTGTCCTTCTCCCTCCCCCTCCTCCTCTTCCACACACTATGACGAGTATTATTGTTGTTGAAAGAAAGAAAGAAAGAAAGAAAGAAAGAAAGAAAGTTGCTGACTTATATCATCTCCCATAGCATTATAAGGCTCAAATCTACTAACTCAATTATAGAACATGGGGTGGTAGTTATAGTGGTGTGGGAGGCTATAACGTTATCATATTATAGACGGTGAGGTTATAGAAGGAATATAATAGCAGATGAGTTATATAGGTTGATTCATATTTAATATAGGGAGGATCTGTTTTATATATTCGCTATAAGAGAGACAGACAGACAGACAGACAGACAGAGATCTCAGGAACGTATGTATGTATTCCCTACATATGAATGATTATACATACATACATACATACATACATACATACATACATACATACATACATACATACATACATACAAACATACATACATACGTACATATATACATACATACATACATACATACATACATACATACATACATACATACATAAGAAGGCAGGGAGAGTGATTGGAAGGGAGTTGAAGAGACAGGGAGTAATGAGAGCTCAAGGGAGAGAGGGAGACCAGGGAGTGTGGTTGAGTGGGAATTGAGAGGGCAAGGTATAGAGAGGGAGGGAGAGACTGGGTGGGGGAGAGAGGGAGTGGGCAGAGGGAGAGGACCACTCGCTCATGATTGACACAGTCACACCCAGAGAAGGAGGAGGCAGCCATCACGAGGACAATAGGCGGGGATGTGGGCGTCAGTTGGGTGGAGACGGGTGTTGGATGGTCGGGTGTAGGCGTTTTTAGGCGTGGTTGGGCGTGGGTGGGCGTGGAATGGGCTGGTGTGACCATGAGTAAGTACGGGTAGGGTTGAAGTTGCTGGATGTAAGAGTGAGGGGGCGTGGGTGTGGGCGTGAGGGGGCGTGGGTCGGCGTTTGGGGGGGCGTGAGGGGGTGTGGGTAGGCGTGATGGGGTGAATGGTTGTGAGGGGGGCGTAGAGGGGCGTAAGATGTGTGGATACGCATGAGTGTGGCTAAGGATAATTTGGATACATGTTGTGGTATGGAAGGGTAGGTGCGACGCTACCCTACCCTATCCTATCCTACCCTACCGTACCCTACCCTACCCTACCCTATCCTATCCTACCCTACTCTACCCTACCCTCTCCTATCCTATCCTACCCTACCCTTGATTCTTATAAGTAACCCGTAAGTTAAATTTCCCTCGTAAGTGAAGAAATAAGAACGTATAAAAAATAACCTACTTTAACGCCCAAAAGTATTTCTCATCACAATTATTACTTTTAATATTTTACCATAAGTAGATACGTTCACTTAACACTCATTTGGAAGACAGAATTAATAAGCAACTCGAAACTCTGTGAATATGGATCGAATCCTCTTAACACGAGATGATTTTATCAATTCAGTGGCTTAATAAGGAGGTACCAAAAAGAGTTTATGATGTGCACTCTTGACTTTTACGCCCTCTGGGGATAAACATACTAGCATCAAGAGTCTACATGGACAGAGAAAGTGTCGTTTTTGGTGCGTTTATGTTTTTGTTGGTGGTAATAACTTCTCCGTGTTGTGTTTTGCCTCTTGGTGAATTTAACAGTTATTACTATTATCTCTATGTTTCTCTAATCATTGGCATTTATGCTAATTATCTTTCCGTTTCTCTAATATTGTCATTTATGCTTATTCTCTTAGTTTTTCTGCCTGTTTGTACGTTCGTGTCTGCGTGTGGTTATTCTGATCCACTGTTCTTCTATTCTCTTCCTTCTTTTTCACTAGTTCTCCCTCTTCTCTTCATCCTTCTTCTTCTCTTCTTTATCTTTCGTCCTTCAGTACCTCCCCTCCCCTCGTATTCGTCTTCCTTCTCCTCCTCTTCGGTTTTCTCTCTCCCCTTCTTCCTTCTCCTATCTTCATCTTCCTTCGTTATTATCCTTCTTCCTTTGTTTTACTTTTCTCTCTCTATCTTCCTCCTTACCTCTCTCTCTCTCTCTCTCTCTCTCTCCCAGCAGCATCCAATCTACCCAAACCGGTTTTATCTTCGTCTTCCCACACCAGACAGAGGCAATAATATCACTGATGTTTAAACAATTATTCCTGTATTCTTTTTTCTCTCTATTTCCTCAATTATCCTCAGTTTTGCTTTAATTCATTTATTACATCTTATTACACCTCTTTTAATCATAGTTGTTGTTGTTGTTGTTGTTGTTCTTGTTCTTGTTCTTGTTGTTTAATTGGCTAAAGTGTTTGTGGTGTTTATGTTTTATTTGTAATGTTTATTTAATTATGTGGTGGCAGTGGTGCTATTTTGATGGCTCGACAACCTGATATTACTGACTTGACTGGTACTGTGAGGATGTTTTTGATATTGAGTACAAATTATTGTGGTTTGTTGTTGTTTTTTTGTAATTATTTTTGTTATGATTTTTTTTTTCACGTCTTACCTTACTTACCTTACCTTACCTTACCTTACCTTACCTTACCTTACCTTACCTTACCTTACCTTACCTTACCTTACCTTACCTTACCTTACCTTACCTTACCTTACCTTACCTTACCTTACCTTACCTTACCTTACCTTACCTTACCTTACCTTACCTTACCTTACCTTACCTTACCTTACCTTACCTTGCCTTACCTTACCTTACCTTACCTTACCTTACCTTACCTTACCTTACCTTACCTTACCTTACCTTACCTTACCTTACCTTACCTTACCTTACCTTACCTTACCTTACCAAACCAAAAATTATCACAAAAACATTTATTTCCACCACCTTTATCATCCCATTCTTCTTCCTTCCTTTATTAAATCTTCTACACATATTAACATCTTTCTTATCAACCCTAATTTTCTCCCTTTCTCTTTTAGTTTCTCTTCCTTCCTGTCTTCTCTTATTTCCTTCTTTATTATTACGCCCTTCCTTCCTCCTCCTAGATAACAATTTCCTTCATTGTGTCGCCGGAGAGGAAATGATAACAATGACGATAAAGAGAGAGAGAGAGAGAGAGAGAGAGAGAGAGAGAGACGAATATTAACTAAATCAGTGAATGGATAAATGATTATAAGACCCTCAGAAACAAGACTAGTAAACACAGCAACAAAAACAGCAGGAAAGACAACAAAAACAGCAACAAATACAAACAAGAACAGCAACAAGCGCACCAATGACAACAGCAGCACATTGTAGAGAGATCTGTTAAGGATGTGGGCAGGTGTTGTCAGTGGCTAGCCTTTACGGAGTTGTCAGGTGTGCATTATGACCCCTCCTCCTCCCCTCCCCTCCTCACCCCTCCACCTCCCTCCACCCCTCCTTATTTCCCACCCCACCCCCCCCTCCCTCTCCTGGCCAGCTGCCTCGGTGACACCTGTCATTATCTGTGTCTCCTGCTCACCTACACACCTGCTACACACCTACACCCTATCTCCCACACCTGTTACACACCTCCCACACCTGTTACACACCTCCCATTCTTGCAACACAAAACATTATTATTATTTTAGTCATCATTTACAAGACAATTTACAAAGATTAATTTACACAAACGTTACATAAATTTCACTCACATTTACAAAACATTTACAGGTTTTAGATAAGCTTGTAGTTATGTCCCTCGTAAGTGTTTTATTATTAGATAGTAAAAAGACAATTTGGATTTTAAATATGTCGTTATCATTCTTATTCTCTCTTTGTTATTCTTTATCATTTCCTCTTTTATTACCGCCATTAAGTGATTCGTTTTTGTTCTTACTGCGATCGTCTTTTGTTTTCTTCTTTTTGTTATTATTATTGTGGTGTTATTATTGTTGGTGTTATTATTATTAGTATTATTAGTAGTAGTAGTGTTATTGTTAGTGTTATTATTATTATTATTATTATTATTATATAGCACAGTTAGATACAGGTGTAATGAATTTCTATTGGCCAGACTTATGGAAGATTAATTTTGATTGGTTGAGGAGTATGTACGTGTAGTTTTGTTCCTGTCTGTACGTATTGAATATAATGATCGTTTTTACGGTAATAACACGCTCATTAAACTTACAACTGGTTCCTCTTATCACGTATTGGGGGTAAATTATTATAGTCTGTTGTGTTGGACCTTGGCAGACACTTCTCTTCTCTTCTTCCTTCCTTCCTTCCTTCCTTCCTTCGGTCACGGCAGACAGCTCTTTGGTCACAGTAGATATTCCTTTGGCCATGGCAGATAACTTCCTTAAATTATGGTAGCTAGCCTCTTAAACCATGGCAGATATCCCCCCTTAAACCACACCAGGCACCCCTAAAAACCACGCCAAACACCCTCGTCTATCACGACAAACACCCCCTCCCCTAAACCACGACAGACACCCCCCTCCTAAACCACGACAGACCAAACCACGACAGACACACCCTCCTAAACCACGACAGACACACCCCTCCTAAACCACGACAGACACACCCCTCCTAAACCACGACAGACACACCCCTCCTAAACCACGACAGACACACCCCTCCTAAACCACGACAGACACACCCCTCCTAAACCACGACAGACACCCCCTTCCTAAACCACGACAGTCACCCCCCCTACTTCCCGTTCTCTGGTCATAAACACGGCAACGAAAACGTCCCTCTGGTCCTTCCACGGAAAATGGGGTACCCAGCGGCGGCGAATCCCTTAGGGCAGACCCGCGTAATTTTAAGGTCCGTCTGTTAGTTAGAGTGAGGTTAGGTTAGGTTAGGTTAGGTTATGGATGGTGTTGACAAAATTCCTTAATAAATCACTTAATACTTCACGGCAGGGAGTCAAAACCCAAGCGAACGGGAGCATCCGGCTTTGACGTGTAGTGTGTGTGTGTGGTTAGCTTAGGTTCAGTTAAGTTAGCGCTAGGTTAGGTTAGCTTTAGGTTAGGTTAGGTTAGGTAATCTTAAAGTGAAGTAAATTGAGGGTGTCTAATCTTCATGTGATCCCAACAAATTCCTTATAACATATAACTAACATCAAGCAAATGTACTATAACAAACAACACCTAATCTTCCCCCTACTTGCAACCAAAACAACATTGTAGAGTCACTTGCAAGATTACCACAACAACAATAACAACAACAACACCACAACAACCACCACCACCACAACAACCATCACCATCACCACCACCACTACCACCACCACAACAACCACCACCACCACCACCACTACCACCACCAACAACAACAACAACAACAACCACCACCACCACCACCACCAACAACAACCACCACCACCACCACCATCAACAACGAACAACTTCATTACTCAAGATATTAATTTCACAAAGTCAACATAATAATCTCAGGTCTCATGGTAGAGTCTTGCCAGTGACGAGGGATGTTATTTGTCTGGCAGTAGTCTAGTAATTAGGTATTTGCATATTCATAAATGCTTATTAACTCAAGTGATTGCCAGACGCACTTTTGCCAGAGCTGGAGGAAGTTGTCGGAGAGAAGGTGTATATACGTTCACCTGTATATCACCTGGTCAGGATTCTTAATAATTCGTGGCTAATTAATTGGCTGTGTTCACCTGTATATCACCTGGAAAAGATTCTTAATGATTCGTGACTAATTAATTGGCTGTGTTCACCTGTATATCACCTGGTCAAAATTCTTAATGATTCTGTATTCTAAGATTTTTACCTGTACTCAGTGACAAGAGAGCGTATCTTGCCATCAGAGTCACAGTATAATTTCACCGCCATTTTACCTGCTTTAAGACACACCTTCTTAAGTCATCAACGAATTAGGGATGACCTTCAGGTGTTTTAATTAAAGTGAAAGGTGTATAGTGTCTGTCATATTTCCTATACAGACATAGAAACACACAAACACAAAGACACATACACGCAAACACACACACACACACACACACACACACCGGATATAAGTCACACATCAGTTCCTCAATGGTGATCTGAACCAGGGACGATTGGGTTGCACTGCCAGTACAGTAACCACTCAACCACAGCGTTACCTAATGGACTTTCTGCTTTGTGTAGCTGCAGATAATTTCACAAAGAAGAGAGATTTTTTTCCATGTATTCATCGTGTCTGTCAGATGCCCAATCAGTTTAGCATACAGTTGAATGTTTGTCTAACCTAACCTAACCTAACCTAACCTAACCTAACCTAGCCTAACCTAACCTAACCTAACCTAGCCTAACCTAACGTAACCAGAAGACATGACAAACACACACACACACACACACACCTGGTTATTCATCAATTTACATTTCAACACACCTGAACTATAAAGACACTTATTGTAATACTTTCTCCAGGGAGTAGGGGTTATACCTGTACCTTTATCCCCCCCACCACCCCCCACAACCCCCACACCACCCCCAACCCTCCCCCCACCACCCCCATGTTAAAATTGTTGCCATTTTTTGATGCCTTGTCCACATATAAGGCAATTGTTGCCTTTGTTTCGCCGCTCTGCTGCCGTTTCACATATAAGACGGTATTTCATTTTTATTTTCGTCCTCTGCTGCGTTAATCGCATATAAGGCAATTGTTGCCATTTTGTTTTCGTCCCTCTTCTGCCATTAACCATTTAAAACCAGTGTGCCATTTTTCGTCCTCTTCACCGTATGTCATATAAGGCAATTATTGCCATTTTTGTTGCCCACTGCTGCCTTAATAGACATATAAAGCAGTGTTGCCATTTTATTGTCGCCCTCTGCTGCCATAATCACATATAAAACAATTGTTGCCATTTTGTTTCGCCCTCTGCTGCCATTAATCATATAAGGCAATTGTTGCATTTTGTTTCGCCCTGCTGCCGTTAATCGCATAAGCCCAGTATTTTGTTTTTCCTCTGCTGCCATTAATCATATAAGCAATTGTTGCGCATTTTGTTTTCGACCCTCTGCTGCCATTAATCACATATATGTGGTGTTGCCATTTTGTTTTTCTTCTGCTGCCGTTAATCATATAAGGCAATTGTTTGCCATTTTATTGTCGCCCTGCGTGTCCACATATAAGGCAATTGTTGCCTTTTTTTTTCGCCACTCTGCTGCCATTAATCACATATAAAGGCAATTGTTGCAATTTTTTTTTTCGTCCCTCTGCTGCCGTTAATCGCATATAGAGGCAGTTGTTGCATTTTGTTTCGTCCCTCTTCTGCATTAACCACATTTAAGGCAATTGTTGGCATTTTTGTTTCGTCTCTTCTGCCGTTTGTCATATAATTGGTAATAATTGCCATTTTTTGTTTCGCCCTGCCATTAATCACATATAAGGCAGTTGTTGCCATTTATTATTGTCCCCTTGCTGCCGTTATTCCTGTAAGGCAATTGTTGCATTTTTGTTTTGCATGCCATTAATCGCATATAGTGGTGTGTTTTTTTTTTTTGCCACTCTGCCGATTAATCACATATAAGGCAGTTGTTGCCATTTTGTTTTCGTCCCTCTGCTGCAGTTAATCGCATATAAGGCAGTTGTTTGCCATTTTGTTTTCGTCCCTCTTCTGCCATTAACACATTTAAGGCAATTTTGTTGCCATTTTTGTTTTCGTCCCTCTTCTGCCATTAATCACATATATATGGCAATAATTGCCATTTTGTTGTTGCCCACTGCTGCCATTAATGACATATAAGGCTTATTGTTTGCCATTGTTTGTTGTCCTCTCCTGCCGTTTCACATATAAGGCAATTGTTGCCATTTTTGTTTTCGCCCTCTGCTGCTGTTAATCACATATAAGGCAATTATTTGTGCATTTTGTTTTCGTTACTGCTGCCATTAATCATATATAAGAGGCAGTTTTTTGCCATTTTTGTTTTCGCCCTCTGCTGCCGTGTCACATATAAGGCAATTGTTGCCATTTTTGTTTCGTCCCTCTGCTGCCATTAATGCTGTAAGGCAATTGTTGCCATTTTTGTTTGCGCCCTGCTGCCATTAATCACATATAAGGCAATTGTTTGCCCTTTTTATTATCGCCCTCTGCTTGCCGTTATTCACGTATAAAACAATTATTGCGCATGTGTCGCCTCTTCTGCCGTTAATCACTATAAAGCAGTTTTTGCCATTTTTTATTCGTCACTCTGCTGCGTTAATCGCTATAAAGGTAATTGTTTCCATTTTTGTCCTCTTGCCTTAACCATTTTAAGAGCAATTTTGCCATTTTTTTGTTTCGTCTCTTCTGCATTAATCATATAAGGCAATAGTTGGCATTTTTGATGTCGTCTTCTGTGCCATTTATTGACATATGAGGCAATTGTTTGCCATGTTTTGTTGTCGCCCTCTCCTGCCATTATTTTATATAAGGCAATTGTTGCCATTTTTTTTCGCCCTCTGCTGCCATTAATCACGTAAGAGCAATTGTTGCCATTTTGTGTTTTCGCTCCTCTTTGCCATTAATCACATATAAAGGCAATTGTTTGCCATTTTTGTTTTCCTTACTGTCAGTAATCACGCCTACAGGCAATTGTTGCCATTTTTGTGTCGCCCTCTTGCCGTTATTCACATATAGTGGTGTTTCCATTTTGTTTTGCCCTCTCTGCTGCCAATAATCACATATAAAACAGTGTGCCATTTTTGTTTTCATATCTGCCATTAATCACATTATAAAGCAATTGTTGCCATTTTTTCGTCCTGCTTAATCGCATATAAGGCAATTGTTGCCATTTTGTTTTCGTCCCTCTTCTGCCATTAACCATGTAAAACATTGTTGCCATTTTGTTTTCGTCCTCTTTTGCCGTAATCACATATAAGGCAATATTGCATTTTGTTGTCGCCCTCTGCCGATTAATGTCATATAAGGCAATTGTTGCATTTTATTGTCTTCCTCTCCTGCATTAATCACCTATAAAACCAATTTTTTGCCATTTTGTTTCGCCCTCTGCATAATCTCATATAAAACAATTGTTGCCATTTGTTTCACCCACTGCTGCCGTTAATCATATAAACGGTATTTTGCCATTTTTGTTTCGCCCTCTGCTGCCATTAATCACATATAAAGCAGTGTTGCCATTTTTTTCGCCCTCTGCTGCCATTAATCACATGTAAAGCAAGTGTTGCCATTTTGTTTCGCACTGCTGTTAATCACATATAAGGCAGTATTTGCCATTTTTATTGTCGCCCTCTGCGCATTATTCACATATAAAACGGTGTTGCCATTTTTATTGTCGCCCTCTGCTGCATTAATCACATATAAGGCAATTGTTGCCATTTTTGTTTTCGCCACTCTGCTGCATTAATCACATATAAGCAATTGTGCCATTTTATTGTCGCCCTCTCCTGCCTTAATCACATATATAAAACAATTGTTGCCGTTATTATTTTCGCCCTCTGCTGCCATTAATCCATATAAATTAGTGTTGCCATTTTGTTTTCGTCCTCTGCTACCATTATACTTCGTGTAACCAATGTTGCCATTTTGTTTTCGCCCTGCCATTAATCACTTATAAGGTGTTGCCATTTTTTGTTTCGTCCCTCTGCCACCGTTATTACATATAAGATTATTGCCATTTTTGTGTCGCCTCTGCTGCCGTTAATCACATTATATGCAATTGTTGCCATTTTGTTTTCGCCCTCTGCTGCCGTATCACATATAAGAGCAATTGTTGCCCATTTTTATTGTCGCCCTCTGCTGCATTAATCTATATATAGGTGTTGCCATTTTTTATTTTGCCCCTCTGCTGCCATTAATCATATACGGCAATTGTTGCTGTTTTCTGCCTCTGCATTAATCACATATAAAGGCAATTGTTGCATTTGCTTTTTGCCCCTCTGCTGCCATTAATCAAATATACGGCAATTGTTGCTCATTGTTTTGCCACTCTGCTGCCATTAATCACATATAAGGCAATTGTTGCAATTTTTGTTTCGTCCTCCTGCTGCCGTTAACCGCATATAAGGCAATTATTGCCATTTTTGTTTTCGCCCTGCGCCATTAATCACATATAAGGGCAATTGTTGTTGCTTGCATTTTCGTCCCTCTTCTGACATTAATCACATAAAGCAATTGATTTGCATTTTGTTTTCGCCCACCCTTAGTGTGTATCTATAAAGGCAATTGTTGCCTTTTATTGTTTTGCCCTCTCGCTGCCATTAATCACATATAAAACAATTGTTGCCATTTTTGTTTTCGCCCTCTGCTGCCATTATTCACAAGAGCAGTGTGCCATTTTTTTTTCGCCCTACTGCCATTTATCACATATAAGGCAATTGTTGCCATTTTTGTTTCGCCCTCTCTATACATTAATACATTTAAGGCAATTGTTGCATTTTTGTTTTTGTTCTTCTGCCATTAATCACATATTCAGCAATTGTTGCCTTTTTGTTTCTGCCACTCTGCTGCCATTAATCACATATAAAACAGTGTTGCAATTTTTTGTTTTCGTCCCTCTGCTGGTTAATCATATGCCGACAATTGTTGCCATTTTGTTTTCGCCCACCTGCATTAATCACGCATAAAGGCAATTGTTTGCCATTTTTGTTTCATCCTCTTCTGCCATTAATCACATATAAAATGTATTTTGCCATTTTTTGTTTCTACTGCTGCCGGTAATCTCATATAAAGCGTTTGTGCCATTTTTGTTTTCGTCCCCTCTCCTGCCATTAATCACATATAAAAGGCAATTGTTGCCATTTATTATTTCGCCCTCTGCGCCGTGTACATATAAAACGGTTTTTGCCATTTTTTTTTCGCCCTCTGTGCCATTATTCACATATAAGCAATTGTTGCCATTTTGTTTTCGCCCTCTGCTTGCGTTAATCACCTATAAGGCAATTGTTGCCATTTTTATTTCGTCCTCTGCCTGCGTTAATTGCACATATAAGGGCAATTGTTGCCGTATTTTTGTTTCGCCCTCTGCTGCCATTAATCATATAAAACGGTGTTGCCATTTTGTTTCGCCCTCTGCTGCCGTTATTCATATATAAGGTTATTGTTGCCATTTTATTGTCGCCCTCTGTGCCGTTAATCATGCTATAAATTGTTGCCTGTTTGCCCTCTGCTGCCGTTAATCATATAGCGGTTGTTGCCTTTTTTGTTTTGTCCTTCTGCTTTCATTAATCACATATAGGCAATTGTTGCCATTTTTTGTTTTGTCTCTCTGCTGCAGTTAATCGCGATATAGGTAATTTTTGCCGTTTTTTTTTCGCCCTGCTGCTATTTCATATAAGGAAATTGTTGCCGTTTTTGTTTTCGTCCTCTTATGACATTGTTCACATATAAGGCAGTTGTTGCTATTTTTGTTTATAACCCTCTGCTGGCGCATTATTCACGTATGGGGGCAATTGTTGCCATTTTTGTTTTCGCCTCTTTTTACCGTTAATCACATATAAAACAATTGTTGCCATTTTTGTTTTAGTCCCTCTTCTGGCATTGGAATCACATATAAGGCAGGTGTTGCCATTTTTGTTTTTCCTTTGCTGCTGCCATTAATCACATATAAAACGGTATTTGCCATTTTTTTTTCGCCCTCTGCCCATTAATCACATATATAAAGCAATTGTTTGCCATTTTTTTTTCGCCCTCTGCTGCCGTTGATACATAAGAGGCAATTGTTGCCATTTTGTTTCGCCCACTGCTGCCATTTTATCACTTATAAAACGGTTGTTGCCATTTTGTTGTCGCCCCTCTCCTGTATTACATATAAGCAACGTTGTTGCCATTTTTGTTTCGCCCTTTGCTGCCGTATCCGCAAAGGCAATTGTTGCTATTTTATTTCGCCGCTCTGCTGCCATTAATCACGTATATAAAATGGTATTTGCCATTTTTGTTTGCCTTCTCTGCTGCCGTTAATCTCATATAAAAGCAATTGTTGCCATTTTTGTTTCTCCTACCGTAATATCACATATAAAGGCAATTGTTGCCATTTTGTTTTCGTCCTCTTCACCGTTTCACATATAAGGCAATTGTTGCCATTTTTGTTTTCGCCCCTGCTGCCATTAATCTCATATAAGGCAATTATTGCCATTTTTATTGTCGCCCTCTCTGCTGCATTAATCACATAATAAGGCAATTGTTGCCATTTTTGTTTTCGCCCTCTGCTGCCATTAATCATATAAGGCAATTGTTGCCATTTTGTTTCGCCCTCTGCTGCCATTAATCACATATAAGGCAATTGTTGCCATTTTTTTTTTCGCCCTGCTGCCGTAATCTCATATAAAGGCAATTGTGCCATTTTGTGTCGCCCTGTCCTGCCGTTAATCGCATTGGCAATTGTTTGCGCATTTTATTTCGCCCCTGCTTACCAGTAATCGCATGTGAGGCAATTTGTGTTTTTTTTCGTCCTCTGCTGTTAATCAGTATAAGGAAATTGTTTGCCATTTTTTTTTTTCTTCTGCCATTAATCATATAAAGGCCAATTGTTGCCATTTTGTTTTCGCCCACGCCATTAATCCATTTATAAGGTTGTTGCCATTTTTGTTTTCAACCTCTTCCGTTATTCATATAAGGCAATTGTTGCGCTTTTGTTGTCGCCCCTCTGCGCATTAATCATATGGTAATTTTTTGCAATTTTTTGTTTGCCCTCTGCTGCCGTTAATGCATATAAAGGCAGGTGTTGCATTTTGTTTCTGCCCTGCTGCCGTTAATCATATAAGGCAATTGTTGCCGTTTTTTTTGTGGCCTCTGCGCTGCATTAATCGCATATAGGCATTGTTGCTTATTTTTGTTTTCGACCTTATGCCGTTATTCATAGGCAATTGTTTCTTCATTTTGTTTTCGCCCTGCTGTTAATCTCGTATAAGGCAGTGTTGCCATTTTTTGTTTTCGTCCTCTGCCATTATTGCATATAAAACCGTTTTTGCCATTTTTTGTGCCTCTGCTGCCATTAATCACATATAAACAGTTGTTGCCATTTTTTTCTCTGCTGCCGTTTCATATAAGGTTGTTGCATTTTTACTTTCCTGCTGCCGTTATTCATATGAGCAATTGTGCCATTTTGTTTTGCCCTTGCTGCCGTTTATCACGTATGGGCGGTGTTGCATTTTTTTGTTTCGCCTCTTCTGCGTTATTCGCTATAAGGCAATTGTTGCCGTTTTGTTTTCGTCCCTCTTCACCGTTAATCGCTTTATATAAGGCAATTGTTGCCGTTTTTGTTTCGTCCTCTTCTGCCATTAATGTATGAAGGCAATTATTTGCCATTTTTGTTTTAGCTCTGCCATTAATGACTATAGGCAATTGTGCCATTTTTGTTGTCGCCCCTCTGCCGTATTCATATAAAGTAATTGTTTCCATTTTGTTTCGCCCTCTGATGCCATTAATCACATATGGGGGTAGCCAACCATTTTTGTTTCTCTGCATTAATCACATATAAGGCAATTATTTATTTTTTTTCGCCCTCTGCCCATTAATTTCACATATAAACAGTTTTGCATTTTGTTTTCGTCCTCTTCTGCATTAATTCATATAAGGCAATTTTGCCATTTTTGTTTCCTGCCATGTAATATAATAGTAATTGTGCCATTTTTTGTCGCCCTCTGCGATTAATACATATAAAACGGTGTTGCATTTTTGTTTCTCCTTATTAATCACATATAAGGCAATTGTTGCAATTTTGTTTTCGTCCTCTGTCCTTAATCTTGGATAATTGTTGCATTTTGTTTCGTACTCTTGCCATTAACCATTTAAACAATTGTTGCCATTTTTATTTCGTCCTCTTCTGCATTAATCACATATAAGGCCAATTGTTGCCATTTGTTTCGCCCTCTGTACCGTAATCACATATAAAGCAATTGTTGCCATTTTATTTCGCCCTCTGCATTATCATATAAGGCAGTATTTTATTTTGTTTCGTTCTGCTGCCGTTATCGCATTAATTGTTGCCATTTTATTTTCACCCTGCTGCCATTAATCACATATGAGTAATTGTTGCCATTTTGTATAATCTCTCTGCCATTAATCACATATAAAACAATTGTTTTGTTTTGTTTCTTGCTACCATTAATCACATAAAAGGCAATTGTTGCCATTTTTTTTTCCTCCTCTGCCATTAATCACATATAAGGCAATTCTTTTATTTTTGTTTCCCTTCTGCCATTAATCATATAGAGCAAATTGTTGCGCATTTTGTTTTCGCCCTCTGCCGTAACATAGAGCAATTGTTGCCATTTTTATTGTCGCCCTCTGCTGCATTAATCACATATAAGGCCAATTTGTTGCCATTTTTTTTTTCGCCTCTGCCATAATCACATATAAGGCAATTGTTGCCCATTTTTTTTCGCCCTCTGCCGTTATCACATTTAAGGTTGTTGCCATTTTTTTTTTTCGCCCTCTGCTGCCATTAATCATATAAAGGTGGTGTTTCTATTTTTCGTTATCTGCCACCGTTAATGTCTATAAGGCAATTGTTGCCTTTTTGTTTTCGCCTCTGCCATTACGCATATAAGGCAATTGTTGCCATTTTTTTTTTCGCCCTCTCTACCGTTAATCACATATAAAGCAGTTATTTGTTTCCTTTTGCCATTAATCACATAAGCCAATTGTTGCCATTTTGTTTCCCCTCTTTTGCCGGCAATACGCATTTGGTAGTATGTTGCCATTTTTGTTTTCTCTTTCTGCATTAATCACATAAGGCAATTGTTGCCATTTTTTTTTTCGCCCCTGCCTTATTAACGCTATAAAACGGTATTGCTGCATTTTATTTCGTCCTCTGCTGCCGTTAATCACATATAAGGCGGTTTGCCATTTTGTTTTTCGCCCTGCCGCCATTAATCACATGTAAAGTGATTTTTGCCATTTTATTGTCGCCAGTAATCGCAGGCAATTGTGCCATTTTGTTGCCCTCTGCTGCCTTTTTCACCATAGGCAATTGTTGCCATTTTTATTTCGCCCTGCTGCCGTTAATCACCTTAAGGCAATTGTTGCCATTTTATTGTCGCCCTCCTCCTGCCACTAATCACGTAGGCAATTGTTGCCATTTTTGTTTTCGCCCTCTGCTGCCGTGTTAATCACTTATTGACAATTGTTGCCATTTTGTTTTCCTCCCTCTGCTACCATTAATCACATATCTAAGGCAATTGTTGCCATTTTGTTCGCCCTGCCGTGTCCACATATAAGGCTTTGTTGCCATTTTTTTTTCGCCCCTCTGCCCGTAATCATATGGGCAATTTTGCCATTTTTTTTCGCCTTCTGCTGCCATTAATCCCATATTGGCAATTGGTACTCGTTTTTCGTTTCACTCCTCTTGCCATTATTCACGCAAGGCAATTATTTTTAGCGCCGCCCTGCTGTTGGTATTCGCCAGTAGGCAATTTTTGTTTTATTGTCGTCTCTCTGCGCCGTGTAATTTAGAGCAGTTGGTGCATTTTTGTTTTCCTCCTCACCTTTGTTAAATATAAAACAGTTATTGCGCCATTTTTGTTTTCGTCCTCTTCTGCCGTTAATCGCATAAAGGCAATTGTTGCCATTTTTTGTTCGCCCTGTGCCGTACATAATCATAAAGGCAATTGTTGCCATTTTTGTTTTAGCCTCTGCTGCATTAATCACATATAAAACTGGTGTTGCCTTTTTGTTTATGCTCTCCTGCCATTAATCCATATAAGGCAATTATTTGCATTTTTTTGTTTCGTCCTCTGCTGCCGTTAATCACATATAAGGCAATTGTTGCCATTTTTTTTCCTTGCCATTAATCACATATAAAGCGGTTGTGCCATTTTGTTTCGCCCTGCTGCTAATCACATAGGCAATTGTTGCCATTTTGTTATCTTCTCTGCTGCCATTAATCATATAAGGCCAATTGTTGCCATTTTTTTTCGCCTCTCGCCATTAATCCTACTCTGGAGCAGGTGTTGCCATTTGTTTTCGCCCCTGCTGCCATTAATGATCATATAAGGCAATTGTTGCCATTTTTTTTATTCGCCCTCTGCTGCCGTGTCTGCTGCATTAATCACATATAAGGCAATTGTTGCCATTTTTTATTGTCGCCCTCCTTGCCATTAATCATATAAAGGCAATTGTTGCCACGCCCCACTGCTGCCGTTGTAATCACATATAAGGCAATTGGCGCGTTTTGTTTTCGCCCCTTTGCTGCCATTAATGCATATGAGGCAATTGTTGCCATTTTTTGTTTTCGCCCTTCCTGCCATTAATCACATATAAGGCAAATGTTGCCATTTTTGTTTCCGCCTCTGCCCATTAATCATATAAGGCAATTGTTGCCATTTTTGTTTCAACCCTTTTGCTGCCGTGTCCATATAAGGCAATTGTTGCCATTTTTGTTTTCGCTCCTTTGCTGCCATTAATCACATATAAGGCAATTGTTGCCATTTATTGTTAATCGCACCTCTGCTGCCATTAATCACATATAAGGCAATTGTTGCCATTTTTTGTTTTCGCCCTACTGCTGCCATTAATCACATATAAGGCAATTGTTGCCATTTTTGGTGTCGCCCTCTGCTGCCATTAATCACATATAAAGGCAATTGTTGCCATTTTGTTTCGCCCTCTGCTGCCATTAATCACATATAAGGCGGTTGTTTGTTTTGTTTCGCCCACTGCTGCCATTAATCACATATAAGGCAATTGTTTGCCCATTTTGTTTTCGCCCCACTGCTGCCGTAATCATATAAGGCAATTGTTTGCCATTTTTTGTTTTTCCTTTTCACCGCTTGCCATTAATCACATATAAGGCAATTGTTGCCCATTTTTGGTTTTCGTCCCGCTGCTGCCGTTAATCGCATATAAGTCAATTATTTGCCTTTTTTTTTTGTTTTGCCCTGCTTGCATTTAATCCACATATAAGGCAATTGTTGCATTTTTGTTTTCGCCCTCTGCGCATTAATCACATGTAGGAAGCGGTGGTACGTTTTGGTTTTCGTCCACTCGCTTGCCGTTAATCGCCTCACAAGGCAACTGTTGCGGCGTACTGCTGTTTCGCCCCACTGCTGCCATTAATCACGCCGCAAGGCAAATTGTTTGCCATTTTTGTTTTCGCCCCACCGCGCATTCATCACATATAAGGCAATTGTTGCCTTTTTTGTTTTCTCGCCCTCTGCTGCCATTAATCACATATAAGGCAATTGGCATTTTTGTTTTCGTCCTTTGCTGCCGTTAATTGCATATAAGTCAATTGTTGCCTTTTTTGTTTTGCCCCCCACCTTGCCATTAATCGCCGCAGGCGATTTATTTGCCATTTTTGTTTCTTCCCTTTGCCCATTAAGTATATGAGCCAATTGTTGCCATTTTTTATTGTCGCCCCTCTGCTGCCATTAATCACATATAAGGCAATTGTTGCCATTTTTTGTTTTCGCCCCTCTGCTGCCATTAATCACATATATGGGAATTGTTGCCATTTTTTGTTTTCGTCCCTCTTCTGCCATTAATCACATATAAGGCAATTGTTGCCATTTTTTGTTTTCGTCCCTCTTCTGCCATTAATCACATATAAGGCAATAATCGCCATTTTTTGTTTTCGCCCCACTGCTGCCATTAATGACATATAAGGCAATTGTTGCCATTTTTTATTGTCGCCCCTCTCCTGCCATTAATCACATATAAGGCAATTGTTGCCATTTTTTGTTCTCGCCCCTCTGCTGCCATTAATCACATATAAGGCAATTGTTGCCATTTTTTGTTTTCGCCCCACTGCTGCCATTAATCACATATAAGGCAATTGTTGCCATTTTTTGTTTTCGTCCCTCTGCCACCGTTAATCGCATATAAGGCAATTGTTGCCATTTTTTGTTTTCGCCCCACTGCTGCCATTAACCACATTTAAGGCAATTGTTGCCATTTTTTGTTTTCGTCCCTCTTCTGCCATTATTCACATATATGGCAATAATTGCCATTTTTTGTTTTAGCTCCACTGCTGCCATTAATGACATATAAGGCAATTGTTGCCATTTTTCATTGTCGCCCCTCTCCTGCCATTAATCACATATAAGGCAATTGTTGCCATTTTTTGTTTTCGCCCCTCTGCTGCCATTAATCACATATAAGGCAATTGTTGCCATTTTTTGTTTTCGCCCCACTGCTGCCATTAATCACATATAAGGCAATTGTTGCCATTTTCTATTGTCGCGCCACTGCTGCCATTAATCACATATAAGGCAATTGTTGCCATTTTTTATTGCCGCCCCTCTCCTGCCATTAATCACATATAAGGCAATTGTTTGCCATTTTTGTTTTCGCCCTCTGCCCTTACGTAATCACATATAAGGCCAATTGTTGCCATTTTTTGTTTTCATACTGCTTGCCATTAAATATAAGGCAATTGTTGCCATTTTTTGTTTTCGTCCCTCTGCTGCCGTTAATCGCATATAAGGCAATTGTTGCCATTTTTTGCTTTCGCCCCTCTGCTGACATTAACCACATTTAAGGCAATTGTTGCCATTTTTTTTTTCGTCCCTCTTCTGCCATTAATCACATATAAGGCAATTGTTGCCATTTTTTGTTTTCGCCCCACTGCTGCTATTAATCACATATAAGGCAATTGTTGCCATTTTTTATTGTCGCCCCTCTGCTGCCATTATTCACATATAAGGCAATTGTTGCCATTTTTTATTGTCGCCCCTCTGCTGCCATTAATCACATATAAGGCAATTGTGACCATTTTTTGTTTTCGCCCCTCTGCTGCCATTAATCACATATAAGGCATTTGTTGCCATTTTTTGTTTTCGCCCTCTGCTGCCATTAATCACATATAAGGCAATTGTTGCCATGTTTTGTTTTTGCCCCACTGCTGCCATTAATCACATATAAGGCAATTGTTGCCATTTTTTGTTTTCGCCCTCTGCTGCCATTAATCACATATAAGGCAATTGTTGCCATTTTTTGTTTTCGCCCCACTGCTGCCATTAATCACATATAAGGCAATTGTTGCCATTTTTGTTTTCGTCCCTCTTCTGCCATTAATTACATATAAGGCAATAATTGCCATTTTTTGTTTTCGCCCCACTGCTGCCATTAATGACATATAAGGTAATCGTTGCCATTTTTTATTGTCGCCCCTCTCCTGCCATTAATCACATATAAGGCAATTGTTGCCATTTTTTTTTTCGTCCCTCTGCTTCCATTAATCACATATAAGGCAATTGTTGCCATTTTTTGTTTTCGTCCCTCTGCTGCCGTTAATCGCATATAAGGCAATTGTTGCTATTTTTTGTTTTCGCCCCACTGCTGCCATTAATCACATATAAGGCAATTGTTGCCGTTTTTTGTATTCGTCCCTCTTCTGCCATTAATCACATATAAGGCAATTGTTGCCATTTTTTGTTTTCGCCTCACTGCTGCCATTAATCACATATAAAGCATTTGTTGCCATTTTTTATTGTCGCCCCTCTCCTGCCATTAATCTCATATAAGGCAATTGTTGCCATTTTTTGTTTTCGCCCCTCTGCTTCCATTAATCACATATAAGGCAATTGTTGCCATTTTTTGTTTTCGTCCCTCTGCTGCCGTTAATCGCATATAAGGCAATTGTTGCCATTTTTTGTTTTCGCCCCACTGCTGCCATTAATCACATATAAGGCAATTGTTGCCATTTTTTATTGTCGCCCCTCTGCTGCCATTATTCACATATAAGGCAATTGTTGCCATTTTTTATTGTCGGCCTTCTGCTGCCATTAACCACATTTAAGGCAATTGTTGCCATTTTGTGTTTTCGTCCCTCTTCTGCCATTAATCACATATAAGGCAATATATAAAGGCAATTGTTGCCATTTTTTGTTTTCGCCCCACTGCTGCCATTAATCACACATAAGGCAATTGTTACCATTTTTTGTTTTCGCTCCACTGCTGCCATTAATCACATATAAGGCAATTGTTGCCATTTTTTATTGTCGCCCCTCTGCTGCCATTATTCACATATAAGGCAATTGTTGCCATTTTTTATTGTCGTCCCTCTGATGCCATTGTTCACATATAAGGCAATTGTTGCCATTTTTTATTGTCGCCCCTCTGCTGCCATTATTCACATTTAGGGCAATTGTTGCCATTTTTTATTGTCGCCCCTCTGCTGCCATTATTCACATTTAGGGCAATTGTTGCCATTTTTTATTGTCGTCCCTCTGATGCCATTGTTCACATATAAGGCAATTGTTGCCATTTTTTATTGTCGCCCCTCTCCTGCCATTAATCACATATAAGGCAATTGCTGCCATTTTTTGTTTTCGCCCGCCATTAATCCGCCGAGCGGTGTGCCTGATTTTTGTTTTCGCCCTCTGCTGCCATTTGTCACATATAAGGCGTTGTGCGTTTTGTTTTCGTTCCTCTGCTGCCGTTAATCGCATATAAGGCAATTGTTGCCATTTTTTGTTTTCGCCCCACTGCTGCCATTAATCACATATAAGGCAATTGTTGCCATTTCTTGTTTTCGCTCCACTGCTGTAATTAATCACATATAAGGCAATTGTTGCCTTTTTTTGTTTTCGCACCTCTGCTGCCATTAATCACCTATAAGGCAATTGTTGCCATTTTTTTTCATCCCTCTGCTGCCGTTAATCGCATATAAGGCAATTGTTGCCATTTTTGTTTTCGCCCCAGTGCTGCCATTAATCACATAAAAGGCAATTGTTGCCATTTTTTGTTTTCGTCCCTCTGCTGCCGTTATTAGCATATAAGGCAATTGTTGCCATTTTTTGTTTTCGCCCCACTGCGGCCATTAATCACATATAAGGCAATTGTTGCCATTTTTGTTTTCGCTCCACTGCCATTAATAATCACGCCGAGGCAATTGTTGTTGCCATTTTTTGTTTTCGCCCCACTGCTGCCATTATTCACATATAAGGCAATTGTTGCCATTTTTTGTTTTCGCCCAACTGCTGCCATTAATCACATTTTAGGCAATTGTTGCCATTTTTTGTTTTCGTCCCACTGCTGCCATTAATCACATACAAGGCAATTGTTGCCATTTTTTGTTTTCGTCCCACTGCTGCCATTAATCACATATAAGGCAATTGTTGCCATTTTTTGTTTTCGTCCCACTGCTGCCATTATTCACATATAAGGCAATTGTTGCCATTTTTTGTTTTCGCCCCACTGCTGCCATTATTCATATATAAAGCAATTGTTGCCATTTTTTGTTTTCGCCCCACTGCTGTCATTAATCACATATAAGGCAATTGTTGCCATTTTTTGTTTTCGCCCCTCTGCTGCCATTAATCACATATAAGGCAATTGTTGCCATTTTTTGTTTTCGCCCCACTGTTGCCATTAATCACATATAAGGCAATTGTTGGCATTTTTTGTTTTCGTCCCACTGCTGCCATTATTCACATATAAGGCAATTGTTGCCATTTTTTGTTTTCGCCCCACTGCTGCCATTAATCACATATATGGCAATTGTTGCCATTTTTTGTTTTTGTCCCACTGCTGGCATTAATCACATATAAGGCAATTGCTGCCAATTTTTGTTTTCGTCCCACTGCTGCCATTAATCACATATAAGGCAATTGATGCCATTTTTTGTTTTCGTCCCTCTGCTGCCATTATTCACATATAAGGCAATTGTTGCCATTTTTTGTTTTCGCCTCACTGCTGCCATTAATCACATATAAGGCAATTGTTGCCATTTTTTGTTTTCGCCCCACTGCTGCCATTAATCACATATAAGGCAATTGTTGCCATTTTTTGTTTTCGCCCCACTGCTGCCATTAATCACATATAAGGCAATTGTTGCCATTTTTTGTTTTCGTCCCACTGCTGCCATTAATCACATATAAGGCAATTGTTGCCATTTTGTTTTTCGTCCCTGCTGCCCATTAATCACATATAAGGCAATTTGTTGCCATTTTTGTTTCGCCCCACTGCTGCCATTAATCACATATAAGGTAATTGTTGCCATTTTTTGTTTTCGCCCCACTGCTGCCATTAATCACATGTAAGGCAATTGTTGCCATTTTTTATTGTCGCCCTTCTGCTGCCATTAATCACATATAAGGCAATTGTTGCCATTTTTTGTTTTCGCCCGTCTTCTGCCATTAACCACATTTAAGGCAATTGTTGCCATTTTTTGTTTTCGTCCCTCTTCTGCCATTAATCACATATAAGGCAATTGTTGCCATTTTTGTTTTCGCCCCACTGCTGCCATTAATCACATATAAGGCAATTGTTGCCATTTTTTGTTTTTGTCCCACTGCTGCCATTAATCACATATAAGGCAATTGTTGCCATTTTTTGTTTTCGTCCCAATGCTGCCATTATTCACATATAAGGCAATTGTTGCCATTTTTTGTTTTCGCCCCACTGCTGCCATTATTCACATATAAGGCAATTGTTACCATTTTTTGTTTTCGCCCCACTGCTGCCATTATTCACATATAAGGCAATTGTTGCCATTTTTTGTTTTCGCCCCACTGCTGCCATTAATCACATATAAGGCAATTGTTGCCATTTTTTGTTTTCGCCCCCACTGCTGTCATTAATCACATATAAGGCAATTGTTGCCATTTTTTGTTTCGCCCCACTGCTGCCATTAATCACATATAAGGCAATTGTTTGCCATTTTTTTTCGCCCTGCTGCCGTGAATCACATATAGGGCAATTGTTGCCATTTTTGTTTTCGCCCACTGCTGCCATTAATCACATATAAGGCAATTGTTGCCATTTTTTGTTTTCGCCCCACTGCTGCCATTATTCACATATAAGGCAATTGTGGCCATTTTTTGTTTTCGTCCCTCTGCTGCCATTAATCCCATATATGGCAATTGTTGCCATTTTTTGTTTTCGTCAATCTGCTGCCGGAA
Organism: Homarus americanus; assembly: GCF_018991925.1. NCBI lineage: Eukaryota > Metazoa > Arthropoda > Malacostraca > Decapoda > Nephropidae > Homarus > Homarus americanus. The sequence goes on from NW_024723541.1 coordinate 4,362,652, forward strand.
ATGGCATATAAGGCAATTGTTGCCATTTTTTGTTTTCGCCCCACTTCTGGCATTAATCACATATAAGCCAATTGTTGCCATTTTTTGTTTTCGCCCCACTACTGCCATTAATCACATATAAGGCAATTGTTGCCATTTTTTGTTTTCGTCCCTCTACTGCCGGTAATCTCATATTAGGTAATTGTTGCCATTTTTTGTTTTTCATCGCCGCCATTATTCACATATAAGGCAATTGTTGCCATTTTTTGTTTTCGCCCCACTGCTGCCATTATTCACATATAAGGCAATTGTTGCCATTTTTTGTTTTCGTCCCACTGCTGCCATTAATCACATTTAAGGCAATTGTTGCCATTTTTTGTTTTCGTCAAACTGCTGCCATTATTCACATATAAGGCAATTGTTGCCATTTTATGTTTTCGTCCCACTGCTGCCATTATTTACATATAAGGCAATTGTTGCCATTTATTGTTTTCGCCCCACTGCTGCCATTAATCACATATAAGGCAATTGTTGCCATTTTTTGTTTTCGCCCCACTGTTGCCATTAATCACATATAAGGCAATTGTTGCCATTTTTTGTTTTCGCCCCACTGCTGCCATTAATCACATATAAGGCAATTGTTGTCATTTTTTGTTTTCGTCCC
>NW_024723541.1:4363394-4370894 GCF_018991925.1 Homarus americanus
TCTGCTGCCATTAATCACATATAAGGCAATTAGTTGCCATTTTTGTTTTCGCCCTGCCATTAATCACACCTAAGGCATTGCTCGCTCCATTAATCACATAAGGCAATTGTTGCTGGCGTCGCCCCTCTGCTGCCATTAATCACATATAAGACAATTGTTGCCATTTTTGTTTCTCCGTCCCCTGCCATTAATCATATATAAGGCAATTGTTGCCATTTTACTGTTTTTCGCCCCTCTTGTGTTCATAAAGGCAATTGTTCATTTTATGTCCTCTCTGCATTAATATAAGCCAATTGTTGTTTTTGTTTCCTTTAATCTATAAAACATTTGTTTGTTTTCTCCTGCCATTAATCACATATCTGATTATTTTTTTTCGCCCCTTCTCTGCCATTAATCACCATATGGTAGTTGGCCATTTTTTTGCTTTTCGCCCTCATATAAGGCTTGTTGCCTTTTTGTTTTACTGCTGCCATTAATCACATATAAGGCAATTGTTGCCATTGTCTCATCCCTCTGCTGCCATTAATCACATATAAAATAGTTGCAATTTTTGTTTTCGCCCTCTGCTGCTATTAATAACATATAAGGCAATTGTTGCCATTTTGTTTTCGCCCCTCTGCCATTTCATTAATGCGAAATTGTTGCCTTTTTGTTTTCCTCCTGCTGCCTATTAATCACATATGGCAATTGTTGCCATTTTTGTTTTCGTCCTCTGCTGCCATTAATCACATATAAGACAATTGTTGCCATTTTTGTTTCCCCCCCTGCCATTAATCACATATAAGGCAATTGTTGACATTTTTGTTTTCGTCTCTTCTGCCATTAATCACATATAAAGGCAATAATTGCCATTTTTGTTTCCCCACTGCTGTAATAACATATAAGCCAATTGTTACCATTTCTTCCTCTGCCATTAATCACATATAAACAATTGTTGCCATTTTATTCCTCTCGCTGCCATCTATGTCCCATATGGCAATTGTTTTTTTTTTGCCCTCTGCTATTAATCACATATAAGGCAATTGTTGCCTTTTTTTTTGTCCCTCTGCTGCCATTAATCATATAAGGCAATTGTTGCCATTTTTGTTTTCGCCCTCTGCCATTAATCACCATATAAGGCAATTGTTGCCATTTTGTTTTCCCCCCCTGCTGCCATTAATCACATATAAGGCAATTGTTGCCATTTTTGTTTCGCCCTCTGCTGCCATTAATCACATATAAGGCAATTGTTGCCATTTTGTTTTTGTCCATCTGCTGCCATTAATCACATATAAAGGCAATGTTGCCATTTTTGTTTCGCCCCCTGCCCATTAATCACATAAAACAATTGTTGCCATTTTTTTTTTCGCCCTCTGCTGCCTTAATCACATAAGGCAATTGTTGCCATTTTTGTTTTCGCCCCTCTGCTGCCATTAATCACATATAAGGCAATTGTTGCCATTTTTGTTTTTGCTCTGCTGCCATTAATCACATATAAGGCAATTGTTGCCATTTTGTTTCGCCCCTCTTCTGCCATTAATCATATAAGGCAATTGTTGCCATTTTGTTTCCCCACTGCCATTAATCCATATAAGGCAATAGTTGCCATTTTTATTGTCGCCCCTCTGCTGCCATTAATCACATATAAGGCAATTGTTGCCATTTTTATTGTCGCCCTCTGCTGCCATTAATCACATATAAGGCAATTGTTGCCTTTTTCTTTTCGCCCTCTGCTGCCATTAATCACATATAAAGCAATTGTTGCCATTTTTTTTTCGTCCTCTGCCACCGTTAATCGCATATAAGCAATTGTTGCCATTTTTGTTTTCGCCCTGCTGCCATTAACCATTAAGGCAATTGTTGCCATTTTTGTTTCGTCCCTCTTCTGCCATTAATCACATATAAAACGTATTGCCATTCGTTTTCGCCCACTGCTGCCATGAATGACATATGGCAATTGTTGCCATTTTATTGTCGCCCCTCTCCTGCCATTAATCTACATACAAGCAATTGTTGCCATTTTTTTTTTCGCCTCTCTGCCATTAATCACATATAGGCAATTGTTGCCATTTTGTTTTGTTCCTCTGCTGCCATTAATCGCATATAAGGCAAATGTTGTCATTTTGTTTCGCCCTCTTCTGCCATTAATCACATATAAGGCAATTGTTGCCATTTTTTGTTTCGCCCACTGCTGTAATCACATATAAGGCAATTGTTGCCATTTTTTTGTCGCCCTCTGCTGCCTTATTCACATATAAGGCAATTGTTGCCATTTTTATTGTCGCCCCTCTGCTGCCATTAATCACATATAAGGCAATTGTTGCCTTTTGTTTTTTCGCCCTCTGCTGCTATTAATCACATATAAGGCAATTGTTGCCATTTTTTTGTTTCTCCCTCTGCCACCGTTAATCGCATATAAGGCAATTGTTTATATTTTTGTTTTTCGCCCCACTGCTGCCATTAACCACATTTAAGGCAATTTTGTGCCATTTTTGTTTCGTCCCTCTTCTGCCATTAATCACATATAAGGCAATAATTCCATTTTCGTTTTCGCCCACTGCTGAATGACATATAAGGCAATTGTTGCCATTTTTATTGTCGCCCTCTCCTTGCATTAATCATACAAGGCAATTGTTGCCATTTTTTGTTTCGCCCTCTGCTGCCATTAATCACATATAATGACACAAAACCTGTCTGCACTCTCCCTCGATTATCACCCTTAACCACCACACGTCCCTGGTTCCTGCCTTCCTACCATGCACACCAAGGGGAGAACCTGGTACCTCCGTTGTTTATATTGCCATCATTATCTACACCACAATACGATAATAAAGATATAATGACGCTGCTGTTCCCTGATACAGAGTCGACTGCCCTCCGGAACACCCAATGACGTGTTCTGTGCATCACAGTCGACTACCCTCACGAACACACAATGACGCTGTTCCTGGCTGATCACAGAGTCGACTACCACTGGAACTACCCAATGACGCTGCTGTTCCCTGGCTGATCACAGAGTCGACTACCACTCCGGAACACCCACAATGACGCTGCTGTTCCCTGGCTGATCACAGAGTCGACTACCACTCACGGAACACCCACAATGACGCTGTTCCCTGGCTGATCACAGAGTCGACTACCACTCACGGAACACCCACAATGACGCTGTTCCCTGGCTGATCACAGAGTCGACTACCACTCACGGAACACCCACAATGACGCTGTTCCCTGGCTGATCACAGAGTCGACTATCACTCACGGAACACCCACAATGACGCTGTTCCCTGGCTGATCACAGAGTCGACTATCACTCACGGAACACCCACAATGACACTTCTTATCTGCTGTTACTCGCCTTCTGCCACTCCTGCGGTACCGTGAAGGGTTTTATAAAAGAGCAGATGGGGAGCCTCGTCAGTGTTGGGATGAGCCGGAGAGAGACAGAGGGAGACAGACAGACAGTGAGAGAGAGACAGAGACAGAGGCAAACAGAAAGAGAAAACAGACAAACAGACAGAGAAAGAGAGAGAGAGAGAGAGAGAGAGAGAGAGAGAGAGAGAGAATCATTTCGGATCATCTAAGGTTTAACTACCCTAATACTAACCTAACCTAACCTAACCTAACCTAACCTAACCTAACCTAACCTAACCTAACCTAACCCAACCCGATAGCATTAGGTTAGGTAAGGTTATAGTATGTACGTGTGTGTATATAAATATGTGTACGTATGAATTCGTGAATATGTACGTGTATGTGCGTGTGTACATAGGATTTCTGCCGTGACCGTTTTATGGCTCACGTCTATAAAAATATCACTTAGGCATCAATTTCCAGCCATTTCCAGAGTAAATCGTCTCAGGCGGAAATAATTATCGCTGATCTATATGACACCCAAGTGTTTCCCCTCCACAGTGAACTGATTAATGCTGTCTCACTCAGGTAGACTCTTTAGGATAACGTGACGATTAGACAGACAGACAGACAGAGAGACAGACAGTCAGACAGACAGACAGACAGACAGACAGACCCTGTGACTCACAAACTAACTCATAATAACTAACAAATTAACTCACAAACTGATTCATAATCTGACTCACAAACTGACTCACAAACTGACCCACAATGACTTACAAACTGACTCACAACGACGCCATAAAACAGATGACAAATGCACCTAAAACTGCTTTTGTTCAGGTGGTTGCTGAGTCACCTAAATACAGGAGAGTGGGCGTTGGGGCGTGTGTAGGTGTGGATATTAGTGTGTAGGTGTGGATATTAGTGTGTGGGTGTGGATATGAGCGGGCTTGTAGGGTGGGTGGATGTATGGGGGAGAGGATAGGAGGGAGGTGGAGGGAATGTGTCGGTATTGGTGTGGGTGGAGGGGTATGTGGGCGTGGGCGTTGGTTATGCGTGGGCGTGTTTGTAGATGGTGACGGGATGAGCGAGGTAGTACGGGCGGTCATTTACAGTTCACCTGCCAATCCTTCATGATAGAGCGTCACGCCCACACGCCCACGTTTTCGCCACTCACACCACGTCAAATAGGCTGTGATAAAGCATTTTACGACTCTCATGCGCCTTTTGTCACCCACGGCAAACTCTCACCCACATCAAATCAAGAACTACGACTGATAAAGCTCTGCCACTCATCTCAATACCATCCACGTCAAGTTAAACCACGTCAAGTTATGTTTAATGATGTGTTGCATCCGGCACATACCTTCACCAACCACGTCAAACACAAACCACGACTCGGTATCCTCTTCCAAGTTCAAACTACATCAATTTGAAAATGATTATCACGCCATTCAGTTTTTAGCACACCCCCCTCAAACACCACCCACGTCAAGTACCAACTGATGACTTACCCACTACACCTATACTAGCCACATCAAATTATAACCACGTCAATGTACAGTGTGGTGGCTCTTTTGTGTCCGGTATTAAGCATTTTCATTACCTACAGCAAGTTGTGCCACCTCAAGTAAGAAGAAGTAAGAATATGTAAAACAGACTCATACCTTCAAGTAAACCACATCAAGCCACCTCAAGTAAGCGTCTTACAAATAACAAAACAATTACCACCAGAAACCACATCAATTTTATACCGCACTAAAACTAAACCACAGCAATCACTTTATTCATCGAGTAAACTTAAGTGTGTACTGATATTGTCACACCTTCACACACTCTCCTTCCAAACAACAACAAGCCTTTACAACCACGTCAACCATCACCGAAAGCCACCACAACCACCACCACCACATACCATTACTATAACCACCATTACCATCATCACCACAAGCACGTCACTTCAAACACAACCAAAACAAGCGCATGTCAAGCCCTGATGATGGAGAGGGACCCAACAGGTAAAAGAAATGAACGCACAGGTATACAGGTATCACGCGAGCAGGTAACAAGACGATGTGTCACTTTATCTCCTGTGTGTGTGTATGAGAGAGAGAGAGAGTGCATGCATGTTTTGCTTTCATAAGAGTATAAACATGCAACCCAAGTGTGAATTCAACTTTCAAAACACACACACACACACACCACCACCTCTTCATTACACGTAGATGACACTTCACAAAACACTCCACACATCCCTGACATAACACACGAGTCTCGGGGCTCTTAAGTCCACACAGAGAGGGAGGGACAGTGATCATTTATAAGAGGAGGAGATAAGCGGCAGTTCTCACGGTTTAAGTCTCAGCTGAATGTCGGACAAGCGAAATGTCAACACAGTCTCGACGCCGCTAGTACAATGGCAACTAATGGAAGGGAGCACTGTTGCCATACTCGCGAGCAAACCTTACATTAGTCTCTCTCTATATTTGCTTTATTTTATTTTCTATCTCCTCTATTCGTTACGCTTATTAGCATCGTTTGGGGATAATGAATATTTTGTTGTTTTTCTTTTGAATAGAATGGTGGAGTATTGTAGGGTTATCATAGCTAAGATACCCAGGGAATTAAGATACGATTTGGCAACTGTCCACCATTTAGAGAATAAAATTGGGCGTTACGCTGCAAAGTGGACCAGATTTAAGTAATTTCCACCAAGAGGGTTACACTAAATATGTGAATTTATAGACATGAATACACTTAAAAAAAAACCACATTGGGACCCAAAATCACACCCTGAGGAACTCCCATCTTGAAAAATAAACAAGACACAACTATTTTAAATCTTGACAATCCTATCTACCGTAAAATGCTGGCCCACTCTACCCCCACAGGGATTAAATTGGTGCATTTTCAATCACACTGGTTATTATCGTGATTCGGGATTATCTACGTCTATTTGGGATTACTTCCAAAACTGCTGTTAACCTTTCGTAACGATCTCCAGCAGTCACAATAGAGAGTGGTGAAATATTTGTGTGTGCCGCTGTTAAGGACCCATTGACGACTGGCCAATTAGAGGAAGAGGAGGGGGGAGGGGGAGGAGGGTCGCTATTAGAGGAGGAGGAGGGGTGGGTGGATATGGAGGGTCACTTTGAGGTACTTAACTTCCATTAACAAAATATGAAGACGGGGAGGAGAGTGTTTGGGAGAGAGTGAGGGGGCATGGGGTAGAGGGAGAGAGGGGGGTGGGAGGAGAAGGAAGGGGGATAGGAGAGAGAGGAGAGTGAGGAAATAGGGAGGTGAGAGAGAGAGAGAGAGAGAGAGAGAGAGAGAGAGAGAGAGAGAGAGAGTGAAAAGTGGAAGTGAAAATGAAGAGATAGTGATGCAGAAAAATGAGAGAGGAAAGGAAGGGGAGAGGGATCTAGCAGAGGAAGGGCAAAGTTGACAAGTTAAAATAATGAGTGAATAATCTAAGGGTTGAAATACGTGGATGTAACAAGTAAGGAACACACACACAAGAATTTACTGTTATCGTGACACACAAATTTAAGTTATGAAAGAGATAACAAGATTATTTAAGTGTACTGAATAATTTAATAACATTTATATTATTAAGTATTGATTAAGTTAGTTAATTACGTACATAACACAATTATAACACTACACCACCAGCAGTAGTCCTTAATACAATGCTTCGTCCACACCCCGGAGGAAGAGGAACACCGTATGCCGTAGACAAGAGACTGAGCTTACCAGGCAGACACACTACTTGCCTCGATACCTCGGTGCTCACTGGGATAGAGTAGCTTCGTGAAGCAGTTTCTTCTCCTGGTGTGAAGTTGGAGCAAGTGGTGGTTATGGTGGTAGAGTGGAGAGGGGAGAGAGTCGTTACAGGATAGGGAGAAGAGAGGAGAGAGATATAGGAAGAAGAGAAGAGAGAGAGATAAACGAAGGTAAACTATTTCTCTCTCTCTCTCTCTCTCTCTCTCTCTCCTTCACGTTAAAATCTTTGAGGCTGAACAACGATGTATCTTGGTAATAACTCACTGTCTCTATCTCCCTACTTCCACCATCATCTATATCCCTATCTCTCGCCCATTTCCCTATTTCCAACCATTATCTCTATCTCTCTATCTCTCTATTTCCACAATTATCTACCGCCACCAA
>NW_024723541.1:4373394-4383394 GCF_018991925.1 Homarus americanus
CTTCCTCTCCCCTTCCTTCTCTCTCTGCCTCCCTCCTCAAATGTTAGAGCAGCAGAATCCACGCGTTTGAGGGTATTCTATGCATTGATTGGTCATTATAAGCCATGAAATCAGTTCAGACTTGTTTTAAGTTAGAAAGAAAGAAAGAAAGAAAGAAAGAAAGAAAGAAAGAAAGAAAGAAAGAAAGAAAGAAAGAAAGATAGAAAGAAAGAAAGGTAGATAGATAGAAAGAAAGAAAGAAAGAAAGTAAGCTACCTCATAATATACCAGTCACCTCCACACAGGTATACCTCAACACACCTGGCAGGAATCCCATCATCATCTAAACCCTAATTACCTGTTCTTATGATCGTAATATTTATCTAGATTAGTCAGATTAAGATTAATGTATGTATTAAATCATTCTTGTCATATATTGTTAAGTTTATGTATATTTATATGTATATTGGACTTATTAACCATTATGTATGAAATTTGTGGGGGTTTTACGTTTATTTATATTTGTATGTATGTTTGACTCATACACATACACATACATACACATACATACACATACGTACACATACTCATATACATATACAAACACAGATTCCTATACATATTCATATTTTAGAGGAAATAAATAAACATCGTATCTTCTGGTGAGGAAATATATTGAGGGAGAAATGAGAGAGAACCGAGAAATGGGAAATAGTTTCTCCCGGAGATAATGAAGATGGAGCATCCTGGGTTAATGCTCCTTCCTCCTCCTCCTCCCCTCTCCTTTCTTCTTTCTTTCCTCCTTCTTTCTGTTTATGTTCCTTCCTTCCTCCTTCCCCTCTCTCCCCATCTCCTCTCCCTCTCTCCCCTTTTCTTTTCTTCCCTCTTTCTTTCTGTTTACGCCCCTTCCTTCCTTCCTTCCCACCCTCTCGTCCTTATCCTACTCCTCCTCATCTCCCTTTCTATCTCTCATTCTCCCTCTCTTTTCCCCCTTCCTCGTCCCCCTCCCCTTCCTCCCTCTCTTCTTCCTTTAAGCCTCACCTCGAATTCTAAATGAAGCCCCTTCCTCCCCTTTTATCTCAACTCCCTCATTCTGCCCCCTACTCCCTCCTCTTAAACCCCTACCTCTCCTGACCTCCTACCCCCCTCTTCTTCAGCCCTACCTCTCTCCTGACCTCCTACCCTCTCCTAATCCCTCCCTCCCCCCCAATCCCCACACGAGAAGTCAGACTTCACCTCTGCCAAAATCTTTCTATCTGACAGTATTCTCGCCAGTGTTAAGTCTTCTAAAAAAATAAAAGATAAAAAACATTAACTCGATAATAAACAAAGAAAGGAACAATCTCTCTCTCTCTCTCTCTCTCTCTCTCTCTCTCTCTCTCTGGAGTTCAAGGAAAAAATATGAGAATTTGGTCGAGTTTTCCCACAAATCCATATGTTTTTCTTCTTAGTTTTCGGTTGATCGTAGGGGACTGGCCAGGGGCCGTAGTGGGCGGTGTCAGGGCCGTAGTAAGGGCGGTAAATAGGGGCCGTAGTAAGGCGGTGTCAGGGGCCGTAGTAAGGCGGTGTCAGGGGCCGTAGTGGGGCGGTGTCGGGGTCATATTCGGTCGACAGCCTTGGGCCACACACACACACACGGTGATCGGTGTGTCGATGAGTAATTAATCTGAGTTAAGGTTTGAGCTGCCTTGCCAGGATCTCATCTCTTCCCTCCCCTTTTTTCCTTCCTCCCGTTTTTCCTTCCTCCTTCTTCCCTCCATCTCCCTACCATTAATCCCTCTCTCTTCATTTCTCACTTTCCTATCCTCCCCCTCCCCTACCCTTCACCTTCCTCTTACCTCCCTCCGTCTTCCCCTATCCCAGCCACCCCTCCCTCCCACTAACAGCCAAACTTCCGTCCTCTTCCTCTCTCCTCCTTCCTTCCCTCCTTCCTTCCCTCCTTCTCCCCCTCACCCTGTGTTATCTTGGGTGAGAGGTCAGGCCATCACCTTTAACAGGGCCACGGCACTCTGATCGTCACTCTCCCCCCCTCCTCCCTCCTCCTCCTCCTCCTCTCCTCCTTCCTCCCCCCCTCTCCTCCCTCCCTCCTCCCTCTCCTCCTCCTCTCTTCCTCACCATCAACACACATCCTCCCTCTACCGATATCAGAGTGTTTCTTAGTTACCGATATCGGGATGCTAGTGACCGCCATTTTGTTTACCGATATCGGACTTAATGACCGCCATTTTGTTTACCGATATCAGGGACTTAATGACCGCCATTTTGTTTACCGATATCGGGACGTTAATGACCACTATGTTTGGTATCGGTTATTGGGCTCTTGTGAATGTTGGCGTAATACGGGATTATCAGCTGATTGATAATAACACTGCCAGCTGATAGATAACTGTCAGCTGATAGATAACTGTCAGCTTATAGATAACTGTCAGCTGATAGATAACTGTCAGCTGATAGATAACTGTCAGCTGATAGATAACTGTCAGCTGATAGATAACTGTCAGCTGATATATAAGTCAGGTGATACGCAAGAAAATACTGTCAAGAAAGGCATATGATGCCAAAATGATAGGGGGTAGGAAGGGCTGAGGGGTAGGAGGGTAGGAGGGTAGGGTAGGAAGGGCTGATAGATAGGAAGGGATGAGGAAGGATAGGAATGCAAAAAATACGTTAATAAGAGAAAAATGAGGAAGTATATGATATAAAACACGAAACATAAGAATGAAAATAAGAAAGAAAACACGATGTCGTATTCTGATTTTCTGTTGTATTTTTCATTTTCCAATTGTGTTCGACTTTTCAGCTCTGGTATAAAAGTTGATTTATGTGTGAAGGAAGACTCTAGTAAATTGTGATATATATGTCAGTCAGGTGCTTTGGGGTTTAACTCTAGCTTAAGATCATTCTATGGTAATTTAACTGATTTGAACGAGGTAGGTAAAACAAATATACAGACATGTGTATCGAACAACACAAATACACACACACACACAGACACACACACAATACACACTACAGAGTTCCCCCCTCATAGCCTGGTCATGTAGCTTGTGTCCCTCAGCCCTGGCAGCTAACTCACTATAGGTCAGAAACCTGCCCTGTAAATCTCCCTCACTTCAGGGGGAATCATCGGAGGAGGTGAGGGAAGGGAGAGAGGGGAGGGATGAGGTTGAGGGGGGTACTGGGAGGGAAGGGGGGAGGGAGAGGGGGAGGGAGGGATGAGACGCAAGGGGGCAAGTAAACTAGTCCCAAGGGAGCGTGTGATCCCCCTGAAAATTTCTCTCTCTCTCTCTCTCTCTCTCTCTCTCCTTCCACCTATTCTTCTCTCTCTTATCCAACTTCTTAACTCTTTCACCTTTTCTCTCTCTCTCCCTATCTTCCACCCGCTATTCTCTCTCCCTACTCTCCTTCCCTCCCTCCTCTCCCTCTCTTCCACCCACTATTCTCTCTCCCTACGCTCTCTCCTCCTCCTCCTCCTCCCTCCCGCCCTACATTATTTACGGGTTCATTCCACGTCGGCATAAATAGTCCCTGGGGGGCCGACCACTTAAGAGGATGTGAGGTAAAGAGGGAAATAATGATAAATTCTCAACCACGAGGGGAATTTTTGCCGCCGGGTTCCGCCTCCTAGTAGGGCCTCCAAGTTTATGTGTTAGCGAGGAGAGCAGCTTCAGGGGGGTGGTCTTGGTTCATCACGTCTTGGTGCCCCTCCTTTGTCGTCAGGTGGAGCTAGGGGGTTTGTTTCGTCGTCAGGAGTTAGGGTGGTTCGTCTGTGTTGTCAGGAGGAGCTAGGGGTTCTTCGTTGTCAGGAGGAGCTATAGGTTCTTTGTCGTCAGGAGCTGGGGTTCTGTTATACTGTCAGGAGTATGTGGTGATTCCTATACGCCGTCAGGACCTCTCCCTCCCTCCCACACCTATAAGACCTCCCTCCCTCCTACAGGATCTCCCTCCCTCCCACACCTACAAGACCTCCCTCCCTCCTACAGGATCTCTCCCTCCCTCCCACACCTACAAGACCTCCCTCCCTCCTACAGGATCTCTCCCTCCCTCCCACACCTATAAGACCTCCCTCCTCCTACAGGATCTCTCCTTCCTTCCCACACCAACAAGACCTCCCTCCTCCTGGTGTGATCTCTCCTCCTCCCTCCCACACCTATAAGACCTCCCTCCCTCCTACAGGATCTCTCCCTCCCTCCCACACCTACAAGACCTCCCTCCCTCCTACAGGATCTCTCCCTCCCTCCCACACCTACAGGAACTTATCTGTGTCCCCTCACTCATCGGTCTGTCTGCATTAGGAAGTTTAAATGAGTGTTTGTTTACAAGATTGGCTTCATGTGGCGAGGACAGACCTTGATGTGAGGGTGAGAGATGGTGAGAGGGAGGGAGTGGGTGAGGGATGAGTGGGTTGGGTGAGGGATGGGTGGCGAGGGAAAGAGATGGGCGGTGAGGAGCAGTGTTGTGTAGGGGTTGGCCGGGCGGTGAAGGGCCAACCCACTGCCCGGCTTATAACCACGCCCACAGGAGGGTAAAATGAAGCCATGGACCAACTCTCTTTCATTCTCTCTCTCTCTCACTCACTCACTCACTCTCTTTCTTTTTTCTTTCTTTCTTTATCTCGTGTTCTCATATTTCCTCTCCCTATATTTCTTATTCTGTAACACACACACACACACACACACACTTAAAGCTTAGAAATTACAGGTGTTAGAAGTGTATCACATAAGCGTATCACATAAGTGCATCGCATAAGTGTATCACATAAGTGTATCACATAAGTGTATCACATTAGTGTATCACATAAGTGTATCACATTAGTGTATCACATAAGTGCATCACACAGGTGGATCACATATTTACTGTGTTATTAAAGGTGTTGGGGGTTGTGTCAGTATTCACACTACCACACTAACATTCCTCTACCACACTACCACAGTCTTAATACCTCTTCTACCACACTACTAGGAGAACCACACACACACACCACATCCTCAAGACTACACGACCACACCACCCTTACACCACATCTACCACATCACATACCCCTCATAGCCACCCTCTTTACCCACCTCACACACCCCCTTACAACCCCTTACCTCACCCCCCCTTACCTCACCCCCCCCTTACCTCACCCCTTTACCTCACCCTCCACACCCCCCCCTACCCCCCCACACCTCGAACCAGGGACTCTTGAGGTAAAATTCGTCCCTTTCACACGCTGCATTAACAGAGTCCATTTACTATAATGACTTGACACGGTAATTACCATAAAGCAACAGTGGGATCGTGACTGTCTAACTTAATAACCCCAAAACTATTTCCGTAGCTTATTCTCTTTCTCTCTCTCTCTCTCTCTCTCCTCTCTCTCTCTCTCTCTCTTTCCTCTCCTCTCTCTCTCTCTCTCTCTCTCTCTCTCTCTCTTCTCTCTCTCTCTCTCTCTCTCTCTCTCTCTCTCTCTTGTTATGAAATTTGTCCAGGTGAGAATAATTCCAGGTGTGAAGGTATGGTACAGGAGGTGTATTTGGTGAGGGGGTCATGTTATGGGTAGGAGAGAAGGAGGAGGAGGAGAAGGAGGAGGAGGAGGAGGAGAAGAAGGAAGAAGATAAGGACAGTAAGGAGTAGCGGGGGAGAAAGACAGTGGGGAGAAGAATAGTGGGGAGGATAATGGAGGGAAAAGGTAAGTGAGTAATTAATGAGTGTTTATACCGTGGCAGGTAAACCAGGTGTCGCTACTAATCAATATATTCTAATCTCTTTCATTGCAATAGTTCACTGCCTCTCACACCCCCCAATAATGCCTATAGACACGGAGAGAGAGAGAGGGAGAGAGAGAGAGAGAGAGAGAGACAGCTGTGAGGATGATTAATAGTGAATCAGATGTTGCTTCTCTTCTTCCTCCTCCTCCTCCTCCACACCCTTTTCTTCTTCCTCCTCCTCCTCCTCCTCCCCCTCTTCTTCCTGCTCCTCCTCCTCCTCCTCCTCCTCAGCTTTCCGATGTTCATTTTCCGGCCGATGAAGAATTTGCCGACACAAGGAATAATTATGTGCCACTCTCCCCTCGCCACACCCTCGCCACACCTTCGCCACACCTTCGCCACACCCTCACAACCTTGTCATACACCCTTGTCACCCCTTGCCACACCCTAACACTACACCCTAACACCACACCCTCACACAGAAGTACTCATGTGACTGGTTGATTATAAGTCATGTGGTATGAAATATAAACTGCAATTATTCTCTCTCTCTCTCTCTCTCTCTCCTTTATCTTCTATTTTCCCTACACATCTCCTTGTCCCCTCCCTCATTTCTCTCCCTTCTTCTCTCCTTCCTTTTCCATTTCATCTCATCTTCCCTCCCACTTTTCCCTTCCATCAGCCCTTCCTCCATCTCCCCCCTCCATAGCCTCCCCTTCCATCTTCTCCCCACCTATCCCTCCCTTCTTCCATAACCTCCCCTCCCGATCTCCCCTTCCAGCTTCTCCCTTTCCCAGCCTCCCCTCCCAGTTCTCCCCTCCCAGCAGGTCACAGTGATACCCTCGATAATAAAAGGGGTAACTAGTGAAAGGGCTGGTGATCGATAATGGTGATGGTGGTGATGGTGGTGATGGTGATGGTGGTGATGGTGATGGTGGTGATGGTGAGGCGGCCTCTGACCAGCTCTTGTTTATGATGATGTCTTGATCACTTAGATGAAGATAGAAAGAGGGAGGAGAGAGAGGGAGGGGTGAGGGGGAGAAAGTAGGGGTAGAGAGATGGGGGAGAACAGAGATGGAGAGAGGAAAGGGGTCTCTCTCTCTCTCTCTCTCTCTCTCTCCCACACTGCTAACCGGCCTAGTTACACAATATTAATAGCATCATTAGTAAATAAACATTCATTATATAAACAACGAACAACAGTTGCTAATTCAGTTTTATAATAACAATAACATTCTCATGAGATAAATGGGGATGATCTTTGTTCACTTCCAAGTACACAAAAAATCGTAAGTTAATTTTTTTCTTGTAAATTATGATAAAAAAAATGTGATTGACTTACGATAAATTATTTTTGTGAATCTTGATAACAGATGGACTTTTCTGCCGGATGAATAGCATAACAGCATAATACAGCATAATACGCATAACTTCATAACAGATTATAACGGTATAACACGACATCACAGCATAACACGGCATGACAGCACCTGTGGCATCCTGGCAACACAGCATCACAGCATAATACAGCATTACAGCATAACACAGCATGACAGCATAACACAGTATCACAGCATAACACAGTATCACAGCATAACACAGTATCACAGCATAACACAGTATCACAGCATAACAGCAGGAGAAATGAAGACTTTATTTACATCATAATACAGTAACAGCCTCCTCCTCCTCCTCCTCCTCCTCACCCCTCCCTCCTCCCCTCCCTCCTCCTCCATCACCCTCCTCTCCACCCCCGCCTCTCCTCCCCCTCCCCCTCCTCCTCCTCCTCCTCCCCCTCCCCTCCCCTCCCCTCACCCCCTCTCCCCCCCTCCCCTCCTCCTCCTCCTCCTCCTCCTCCCTCCCTCCTCCTACTCCTCCTCCTCCCCCCCCTCCTCTCTCCTCCTCCCCTCCTCCTCCTGCCCCTCCCACCCCTCCTCCTCTCTCCTCCCCTCCCTCCCCCATGCCCCTCCTCCCCCCCTCACCCCCTCCTCCCCACCCCTCCCTCCCCCCTCCCCCCCCTCCCCCTTCTCCCCCCTCCCACCCCTCCTCCTCCTCCTCCTCCTCTCTCCTCCTCCTCCTCCTCCTCCCTCCTCCCCTCCTCCTCCCTCTCCTCCTCCTCCCTCCCCTCCCTCCCTCCTCCTCTCCTCCCCTCTCCTCTCCTCTCCCCCCCTCACCCCCCCTCTCCCTCCTCCTCCTCCTCCTCCTCTGCCCCTCCCTCCCTCCTCCCTCTCCCCTCCTCCTCTCTTCTCCTCCTCCTCCTCCTCCTCCTCCTCCCTCCTCCTCTCCTCCCTCCTCCCTTCACCTCACTTAAGTCCCCCCCTTCGTCGCAGAGCAGGGCACTCTCCGTCTCTCCTCCTCGCTTCATGTCACCAATGGTGCCTCTATGTGGTGGCGTGTTTGAATGAGAGATAAAGTCAATCTGTCTGTTTGTGTCTCCCTCTCTCCCTGTCTCTCTCTGTCTCTCTGTCTGTGTCTCTGTTTCTTTCTTCCATGTGTCTCTGTGTCTGTGTCTGTCTGTCTGTGTAGTGAGGGAGGTGGGGGGGTGAGCAGAGGTGGTGTGGGGGTGAGGGTGTGTGAGGAGGGGGTGGTGAGGGAGGGGGGGGTGAGGGAGGGGGTAGGGGGAGGAGAGAGAAGTAGGAAGAAGTGGCGGATGTGGGTAGATAGTGGGAATGTGCCTGGATGGTGTGGATGTGTGTGGATGGTGTGGATGTGTGTGGATGGATGAGATATGGGTGGATGCTGTAGCTGTGTGCGGATGGAGTAGATGTGGGTGGATGATGTGGATGTGGATAGTGTATGTGGGTGGTGCGGATGTGTGTGGATAGTGCGAATGTTCCTGGAGGGTGTGAATGTGTGTGGATGGAAATGTGGGTGGGTGATAGTGTATGGTGAGGATGTGTGTGGATAGTGCGGATGTGTGTGGATGGTGCGGATGTGTGCAGATGGTGCGGATACAGGGAACATCAACGAGCTAGGGTCATCACAATGCTTTATGGGTCATTTATTTTTTAAAGGAGGCCTATTGACCCGGTCCTATGGGGGGTAGTGATGATGATGATGATGATGATGATGATGACGATGATGATGATGATGATGATGACGACGATGATGAATAATAGAAATTCTAAATCATTATCAAGCAAAAAGTAAACAGTTTAATTTCAACCCACGTGTTAGGGAGGGATAGGTAGCGAAGGGGGGGAGAAGAGGGGAGGGGAGAGGGGGGAGGAAGAGACGAACATGAACGAGGAAGGGATGGAGGGAATAAAAAGAATGAGAAAAGGAGGGAACGAGGTTGGGCAAGGGAGAGAGGGAGAGGGAGAGGGAGGGAGAGGGGGGAGGGGGGGTTGAGGAGCCTGACTCAGCAATGAGAGCGGCTCGACCCCGCCCACCTCTGATTTAGCCTGACTCAGCAATGAGAGCGGCTCGACCCCGCCCACTCTCTCTCTCTCTCTCTCTCTCTCTCTCTCTCTCTCTCTCTCTCTCTCTCTCTCCTTAATCTCTGTTTTCTACTGTTTCTCTTTACACTCTTTCCCCCCATTCCTTCGCTTCCACTCTCCGTTTTCCTTCTACTCTTCCTTCTACTCTTCCTTCTACTCTTCTTCTTCCTTCTTATCTTCTTCTTCCGTCTACTCTTCCTTCTACTCTTCCTTCTACTCTTCTTCTTCCTTCTTATCTTCTTCTTCCGTCTACTCTTCCTTCTACTCTTCCTTCTACTCTTCCTCCTACTCTTCCTTCTACTCTTCTTCTTCCTTCTACTCTTCCTTCTACTCTTCCTTCGCCTCTCTCTCTCTCTCTCTCTCTGTCTCTCTCATCAACACACAGGTATCAAGTTCCGGCTGACAGGTATAGACAAGTACAAATATTCACCAAATACCAACACACAAAACTCATTAACAAAGGTGTAATTAGCATAACACACAGGTGAGAATAGAAACTAATTGGTAGAAAAAAATATGAAAGAAATATAACTGTTTGTGTTCAAATTCTCTAATATATTTGTTCAACGTCTAATGTATAACGTGAACTTCAACCACCACTAATAGTATCAACACCTCAAACTACAGGTAATAAATTGTTGTATTGTTTATGACTGTACAGGTAGAGATATTAATTAACAGGTTGGGGGCAGGTGAGCGAAGGTGAGGGTACTTAGTTATTTAGTGTTTAATCTTTATCTCTTATTTTGGTTTAGGAATTTATTTGTTCATTGTTTTTGTTTATTTGTGGGGAGGAATGGGGAGACGGAGAAGGAGAGAGGGGGGGAGGGGAAGAATGAGGAAGGGGAAGAGGAGAGGAAGGGATGGAGGAGGAGAGGACGAAGGATT
>NW_024723541.1:4388394-4408394 GCF_018991925.1 Homarus americanus
GGTTAGGTTAGGGGTAGGTTAGGTTAGGTTAGTGTTGTTAGATTTGAAGTTAGGTGTGTGTTTACGTTTTGGGGTAGTTTTAGGTTAGTGTTATGTTAGGGGTAGGTTAGGTTAGGTTAGGTTAGAACAATAAAAACAACAACAACAACAACAAAGCAAGAAGAATAACAACAGCAATAACAACAACAATAACAACAACAACAACAGCAACAATAATAAACAAAAAGAACAACCTGAACAGTGAACAACAACAACAAGAACATGAACAATGAACAAAAACTCCAAAAAATAACATGACTACTGAAGAACAACAAAAACAATAACACGAACAAGAAAAACTGTGAAGAAATCCCCCCCCCCTCCCCCCAAATCACCCTCACAAGACAGATGATGGTGGAGGTCCAGGCTGGCCCCTACATGGCCCACCCACCCAAAATTATGTTGGCCAATATTAATCATGGCCTATGGGACCCTGACGTCATCCCCTGTCACTTGTCACCCCAATTCTGTCCATGCCTCTCTCTATTTTATCTCCTCATCACCCTTCCTCACCCCTTCCTCACCTCCCCTCCCCCCTCACCCCCTCCTCACTCCCTACCGGTACTATCGGTCATTTAATCCATCGTCACTGGTCGCTGTCAGCTGGGGTGGGTTAGTGTCAGCAAGAGTGGGTTGGTGACAGCAAGGGTGGGTTGTTGTCAGCATGGGTGGCGTTAGTGTTATAGGGGTGGGTTGTTGTCAGCATTTGTGGGTTACCGTCAGCATGGGTGGGTTACCGTCAGCAGGGGAGGGTTGTCGTGAGCATCGGGTAGATTATCATTACACTTTAATACACCTATTATTACAAAGTCCTCTAGACGGGCTTCAATAGGTCAAAGATTATTTAATTACGAAGGAGAAAAAACCCAGAGTGAAAAATACACTTAAAACCAATATCCTCACAAGGAAATCTTACCCAGGAACAAGACAAAACAGAATGGTAACTTAATTTAAATCCTTATTAAACACTTTAAACATTATTCCTAACAATAACAACAAGAATAATTTAACTGTTGAGTTGAATACAGGTCAGCTAGGTAAGTAAACAAATACCCAGACAACACCAGGAGCTCTGACACACACAACAGTCGGCCTCAGGACCTAGGAGTAAACTAACTCTCTGGTTCCTTTTCATTATAGTAACTATTATACCTGGTATGCAGAAACTAGATAATTAGAATAAATCAACTAAATAAATGTATTTTAATTGTCATATTATTATAAAATAGTCTGAATAATTGACTTAGAATATAATATATACAATACACCTGGATTTATATGAGCTCCCATGATACCACCAATACCTGATTCACTGGAACGATGCGTAATCACGAATCATCTCGACTAAAGATTCATAACAGTTGTCGTCAGCATAGGGTGGGTCGTCGTCAGCATAGGGTGGGTCGTCGTCAGGGGTGGGTGTCAGCACAGGTGGGCCGTCGTCAGCATAGGGTGGGTCGTCGTCAGCATAGGGTGGGTCGTCGTCAGCATAGGGTAGGTCGTCGTCAGTATAGGGTGGGTCGTCGTCAGCATAGGTGGGTCGTCGTCAGCATAGGTAGGCTAGGTTGAGACAGGAAATGCACAGGAAACATGGCAGCCTGTTCAGCCTCATTGACCTTTTAAGCCTTTAACTGTCCCAGCCCAACCCTCTTTCTCCCTCTCTTCCCCCTTCCTCCTCTCTCTCTTCCTCTCTCCTCTTTCACTTCTTCCTCTTCCTTTTCCCCTTCTTCCTCTCCCCCTTCCCCTCAACCCCCTCACCCTCACTCTCTTCTTCTCCCTTTTCCCCTTCTTCCTCTCCCCCTTCCCCTCACTCGCTTCCCCTCACTCCCTCTTCCCCTGATTCACTTCCTCCTCTCCCTCTTTCCCTTCCTCTTCCCCCTTTCTCTCACTCACTTCTCTTCTTCTCTTCATTTACTCTCTTTCTCTCCTTTTCCCTCATTTGCTCTTTTCTCTCAATTATTCGTTCCTCTAACAAGTCCTGGTTGACATGAGCTTGTACCTCATTGGCTGACACGGTCGACCAATGGTTATCACGTATCTTCAATTAATTTCGTCAGACCACAAAAATAAAGGTGATTATTTTTGTGGTTGACCATCGACACCTGTGGTTGACCATCGACCCCTGTGGTATTCCCCCCCCCCCTCCCCTTATGGTAGCTGGCAGGCTTTATCACATGGTAGGCTCTTTTATAGGGTAGGTTCCACTCCAATGGTACCTAACCTAACCTAACCTAATCTAACCTAATCTAACCTAACATCGTCTCATTCTTAAGCATAATCTAATTACCTTTCACAGCATAATTTATTTTTGTATGACTCACCTGTCTTCTAAAGCATCTTACCTGTCGTTAACATCATTAACCTCTCAGCCAATTAACGACAGGTGAGTTTTTTCCGACAGTAAACCCAATTTTAATTTCCCTATTAAATAATACTTTATTTTTCCACCAATTTCACCAAATACTAAAAAAAATACATACAAAAATTGGTTTCTCAATCCTTAAAAACATCACTTATATTCACGTTAAAAATCACCCCACATTCATTTCCAATTGGACGAACATAGTTTCCTTGTGTTTTCGTTGGTTCATATTACTTAGTACCGATTGGTTCAGGTTACATCCAGCCCCGCCCACCTGTGCTCACCAGCCAATCCAGAGCGATGTGTGAGAGGCCATAGGAACGTGTGTGGTGTTGTGTTACTTCCTGACGAACAATCTCGCCAGCGTTCTTCACCTTGTCTCTCCTCTGTTCACCCGACCCAACGAATGTACTTTATGTTCTGATAGCATAAAGAACATTGTTGTGGGAGGGGAGGGATGGTAGCTAGTTCTATATACTCTCATATAGTTATTTATAGCCTCATAAACCAATATATACCCCTTCGAGTATGTTAATCTCCAGCAACTATACGTTTTCCTCTCTGGTAGTAAACTGACCCCAGTGATTGTAATATCTTGTAGCAAACTGACCCCAGCGAACGAGGCAACATGTTTATTATTATTATGGGAGAATTTTTAACGCTCTGTTGTTTTAAATATTTATTTTTGTTTTTTAATATTTTTTATACGTTTATGGTGATGTTTGAAGCCATTAATAACTATTTAGGACTTTTTATTGACCTGTGATGACCTGTAATGACTTTTGATGACCTGTGTTGACCTGAAGTAACCTGTGATGACCTGTGGTGACCTGTGTTAACCTGAAGTAACCTGTGATGACCTGTGATGATCTGTGATGGGACTTATAAGCTTCAGGTACCATAATTCTTGAGACGTTGACCAATCTTGTGTGAATCTTTGTGGCATGTGGGTAGAGACAGCCCTTCCTCCCACCTTTCCCTCCTCCTTCCCTCCCTCCTCCTACCCTCCCTCTCCCTACCCTCTTCCCTCCTACCGTCCCATCCTCTTACCCTCCTACCCTCCTACCCTCCTACCCTCTCTTCTTCCTTCTACCCTTCCTCCTCCTTCTTCCCTCCTCCTACCTTTCTTCCTCCTACTCTCCCTCCTCCTTCCCTCCCTCTCCCTGCCCTCTTCCCTCCTACCGTCCCATCCTCTTACTCTCCTCCCTCCTCCCTCCTCTCTTCTTCTTCCTCCCTCACCCCCCCCCTCAAGGTTCAAAGACCATAGAAAATGCTGACCTGTCAATCAACCAAATGAATCCACCTTAAATTTTCTTTCATTTTCTTTCATTTTCTTTCATTTTTTTCACTCAATGGCTTAATAAGAGAGGCGGTAGAGTCTGTTATTGTCTGTTTGTTTGTTTGTTCGTCTTCTTGTTTGTTTGTCTTTCTGTTTGTTTTTGTTTCTGTATGTATGTGTTTGTCAGTCTTTGTTTAGATCACGTGTTCAAACCAGCTGTTGAGTTTACTTGTTCAAATCAGCTGTTCAGAGTCACGTGTTCAGATCAGCTGGTGCCGCCTGGTCAGCCCCCCAGCGTGTGGTGAACAGCAAGTTTGTTAACAATGTTCATCTGCGTCAGGTTACGTGTCGGACACTGTCTTCTGGGGCGTCGTGCGGCTTCCAGGAAAGTGACTCCTTGAACTGGGGCGGGGGGAGGAAAGGGAAGAGAAAGGAGGTGGAGTGGGGAGAGGAGAGAAGAAGGAAGAAGGGTGGTGGGGGAGGGAAGAAGAAGAAGGGGGAGGTGGAGAAGGACGAGTTGAAGGTGGTGGGAGAGGGAGAGAGACAGGGGAAGTGAGGAGGGGAAATGACGAGGAGAAGGTGGGGGTGGTGGGGGAGGGAGAGAAGGAAGGGGGGGAGAAGGAAGGGGGGAGGGGAGGTATGAGGAGAAGGAAGTTGAAATGTTTGAAGCTGATTCAAGATTGATGAGTCTAGAGGTAACTATCGTAGTGGTAGTTACGGTAGTTGTTAGGTCGTTAGCTGCCTGGTTCACTCTCGCTGTTCATTGGTGGAGGAAGAGGACAGTCAGTATCTTGTTGTTGGTGAGTGTGTACGGTGGTGCTCCTTCAGTGAGTGTTGGAGGATGGTCCTTCTCCACCAGTGAGTGTTGGAGGACGATCCTTCTCCACCAGTGAGTGTTGGAGGACGATCCTTCTCCACCAGTGAGTGTTGGAGGACGATCCTTCTCCACCAGTGAGTGTTGGAGGACGATCCTTCTCCTCCAGTGAGTGTTGGAGGACGATCCTTCTCCACCAGTGAGTGTTGGAGGACGATCCTTCTCCACCAGTGAGTGTTGGAGGATGATCCTTCTCCACCGGTGAGTGTTGGAGGACGATCCTTGTCCACCAGTGATTGTTGGAGGACGATCCTTCTCCACCAGTGAGTGTTGGAGGACGATCCTTCTCCACCAGTGAGTGTTGGAGGACGATCCTTGTCCACCAGTGATTGTTGGAGGACGATCCTTCTCCACCAGTGAGTGTTGGAGGACGACCCTTCTCCACCAGTGAGTGTTGGAGGACGGACATCTTCAGCATTCAACAAACTCCCCGAGACAAACGAACGGTACATCACCTGACGTAGGATTTATTGAAGAGGAATTAACAGAACACACCTGAGTTGCTTACCACTAATTAAGCTTCACAGGTAAGATGATTAACGGTGTTCATTAATTGTTATTTATGTTGTTATTATGTGTTCTTGTGTCTCCTATTATCCTTCCTCTTCCTCTACCTAATCTCCTCCTCTTCCTCGTATCTTTTCCCTCTCATCTACTATCTCTTCCTCTCCCTCTTACCCTGCCTCTCTCCCCTCTCTATCTCCCTCTCATCCTCTTCATTATTTAACTCTCCTTCCCTTTCTTATCCTTTCTTTCACTGTCATTGTATAATTGTCCCTACACGTGTATTCATTATTCACTTTAGAACACACACACACACACACACACACACACACACACACACACACACACACCTGGCGGTTCCCGTTTTCTATATCATACTTCGTTTTCTTTTAT
Organism: Homarus americanus; assembly: GCF_018991925.1. Taxonomy (NCBI): domain Eukaryota; kingdom Metazoa; phylum Arthropoda; class Malacostraca; order Decapoda; family Nephropidae; genus Homarus; species Homarus americanus. The sequence continues at coordinate 4,393,846 of NW_024723541.1, forward strand.
TTTAAGGAGGGGAGACTCGTGTATTAAGCGTTAGTGTATATTTTAGCTTGAATATTTTGTCTTGTGAATTAATTGTTAGGTTAGGTTAGCTGGGGTGCCTAATCTTCAGGTAATAGAGAGAGAGAGAGAGATAAAAGAAACAATTTTAATTCCCAAACAATTTTATAAAAAAAAATGATTACTTTAAATAACTCGTCAACTATCATCCATTAACACCTCAGATGATTGTTATAATGTTAGATGTTAAATAAGGATAGTTATTAAACTCCCGTCAATCACCACAAACCGTGCAAAGGTCATTCGTTGACATTTCCACGGGCGACACAGTTTAATCTGGCGGGATGTAAACAAACACTCCCGGATTCAAGAACGGATCCACTCAAGATGTGTGGATTAGCAAAACTCACGAACGTTAAGCGGATTTACTGGTATTCCCCCCACCCCCCACCCCTTTCCATTTGTCCCTTTATTCATGTGAGGGGAAATTATTATGCCTCCCCTCTCCCTTCCCCTACCATCTCTTCTCCCCTCTCTCCCTCTCCCCTCATCTCGTTTCCATAAAGGAACAAAGGCCTTCTAAACATAATTTCATTAACCGCAGCGTAACGGGCAAATCTGTTTACACGGTGGGCAGTCTCTCTCTCTCTCTCTCTCTCTCTCTCTCTCTCTCTCGACCCTCCCATAAATGTATTTACCAAAAAAATCGTGATATTATGCTCCCAAAAGTCTATTTTTTTTCTATGACTAAATTTAGCGTACAAACAAAGCCTTTTGGGGGGGGTGACTTTTCTTATAAGTTGGTGTTGTTGCAGGATAATGTGAGTTAGAGACGAGAGAGATAGAGAGAAAAAGAGAGAGATAGAGAGAAAAAAGAGAGATAGTGTTAAGGTAGAGGATGAGGTTTTTCTTCTTCCTTGAGGTGGCAACACTGAGGGATGAGGTTCTCTTCTTCCCTGATGTGGCAACACTGAGGCATGATGTTCCCTCCCTACCAGAAGTCAATGTGTATCAATTTTTCGACCCCGCGACACATTGGCGATAATTCAATTCGGTTCGCTGCCTCGGAGGGTCGCTGGTGTCCGAGGGGGGGAAGGGGAGGGGGGGAAGGGGAGGGAGGGGGGGAACTACTCCTCCTCCTCCTCCTCCTCCTCCTCCTCCCCTCAGTAGCAAAAACCGCTCAAAACAAACAAAAGCAGAACGTTGACCGCAAGCACACACAGAATAGAAGAAATTTTAAATCTATCCCCTTCATGCAAGCAAAATAGCACAAATTAACTTCAATTGAAATAAAAAAAAAATATTTACGATTTGACTCACATAACGAACCAGCAGTCTCACGGTTCAGAAAGTGAAACAATATGAAAAGGGGAACGTAAAATAGTGGAAGTTCCCCTTAGTTCCCCTCACCATTGTACCCCTCGTTGGTTTAATGGTTGGCCAGAGTGCCGGCTCAATCTGTCCCTAATAGATCATAATAGATCACATAATAGACGCTCTAATACTCCGGGCCAATCGATCTAGACCAGATTTGTAGCTGGCGTCTTAGGGGAGAGATGGTTATTTCGGGCCACCCCATGTGTTGTGGTGGTGTGGTGTGGTGTGTGGTGTGGTGTGGTGTGGTGTGTGTGTGTGTGGTGTGTGTGTGTGTGGTGTGTGTGTGTGTGTGTGTGGTGTGTGTGTGTGGTGTGTGGGGTGGGTGTGTGTGTGTGTGGGTGGTGTGGTGTGTGTGGTGTGTGTGTGTGGTGTGTGTGGTGTGTGTGGTGTGGTGGGTGTGGTGTTACGGTGGTTGAGGTAGGTATAGTTTTGGTTCCTTCATCCTTCCTTCCTTCCTTCTTTATTCCTTCTTTCCTTCCTTCCTTCCTTCATTTCTCTCCTCCCTTCCTTCCCTTTCTTTTCCTTCCTTCTTTTCTTCCTTCTTTATTCCTTCCTTCCTTCCTTCCTTCCTTCCTTCTTTTCTCATCCTTCCTTCCTCCTTTCCTTCCTTCCTTCCTTCTTTTTTCATCTTTCCTTCCTTCCTTCCTTCTTTATTTCCTTCCTTCCTTCCTTCCTTCCTTCCTTCTTTCTCATCTTTCCTTCCTTCCTTCCTTCCTTCCATCCCACGAGATTTATCCATCACCCATCGTCATCAGCATCCATCGTGACGTCAGATGTAAACAAACTATGGGCGGGGTCAAGGAGAGGATATATCAGACTCTCTCTCTCTCTCTCTCTCTCTCTCTCTCTCTCTCTCTCTCCATTTAAAGATACTCGTCGACCTATCATAACCCATAATCGACCTGTGAATGACCTTATCTAGTTTAAAATCGATACGTTGCAGATTTACTCGATAAAAATATAAATGGTGATTTTTCTCCATGTCGGGACGTGAGAGTGAGGGGAGGAGGGAGTGAGGGAGAGGGAGAGGAGGGGGAGAGAAGAGAAGGGGAAGAAAAGGAGAGAGAGAGAGAGAAAAAGAAAGAAAGAAAGAGGAGATAAAGAAAGAAAGAGAGGGGGGTACATAAATCTTCTGGTGGCTGGCATTCTTTCACTCTTTTGTGTGTTTTATTATTCACACACTGATAGGGAGGCACAATAGGAGGGGTCGTGCTATAGGGGGAGAGAGGCGCCCCACGGTCGTTAACAGAGTCGTTGTCTGGAGAGGTCGTCGTCGTCCTTCTGTTGATGCTGCCGAAAGGTCGTTGCCTATGGTGATGAAGTGTCGTTTCTAGGGGTCGTAGGTCGTAGGTTGTTGTTGTTGTTGTGGGTGGGGGATGGTGGTCGTTTTAGAGGTTGTAGTGTTGTCTTGTGCTGTTGGTCAAGTTTAGGTTAGGTCAGGTTAGGTCAGGTTAGGTTAGGTTAGGTAGGTTAGGTTAGGTTCTAATGCTATGAGTGAGAGATATATAACAAGGAGAGAAAGATGGAATGAGAGACGAGAGGTGATGAAGGGTAGAGAGTAAGGAGTGAGAGGGGAGAGAGAGGAGAGAGAGAGGGGGGGGAAGAGGGAGAAAGGGTAATGAGAGATGGAGTGTAAAGGAGTGAGAGAGAGTTAGTGGAAGAGGGAGTGAGAGGGAGGGAGGGATAGGAGGGTAATAAGTAGGGGAGAGTGATTGAGTTAGTGAGAGGGAGAAGGAGAGGTGAGAGTGGGGGAGAGGGGAGGTAGTACAAGACTCTCCTGAAAGCTGTGGCGAGAAACAGACAACATAATGGTAGACCCTCCACGCCACCCCCCTGCCCGCCCTTACCCTCCCCCCCTGCCCTACCCTCCCCCCGCCCGCCCTTACCCTCCCCCTGTCCCTTCCCCCATCCCTCCGCCCGCCCTTACCCTCCCTGTTATACCCCACCCTCCCCCCGCCCACCCGTTCCGCCCTCCCTGTTCCGCCCTACCTCCCTGTTCCGCCCTCCTCCCCGCCCGCCCTTACCCTCCCCGTTCCGCCCCTACCCCCCTGCCCGCCCTTACCCTCCTCGTCCCGCCTTACCTCGGCCCTTAGCCCCTTATCCACCCTTCTCCACTCTTACCCTTTCAAACCTAGCCTTAATGGTCCTTACGCATCCCTAGCCGCCCCTAGCCACTCCTAGCCCCTCTAACTCTTCTCTAGCTGCCCCTTACCACCCCTAGCCTACCCTAACCCACCCCTAGCTCTCCGTAGCCGCCGCCCTACTCCTGGGTCAAGGATAAGATTTGTCCCTTTGGGCCCCTTAAGGCGGCTGAACTGACTGACTGACTGACTGATTGACTGACTGACTGACCTCCCAGTGGCAACAGTAGCCGAGTCATGACGATCGACTGGCCAATCACAGGAAATAGTCGAATCTTGGTGACAATCCCGCCTCGTCATCTGTCAATCACTGGAGGACGACCTTCACGCCCAATCACCTGCGATGATGAGCAGGATGGAAGGTGTGGGCGTGGAGACACCTGTACCTGTCATCTGTAGAGGTTGTGGGCGTGGAGGTGTGGGCTTGAAGGTATGGGTGTTGAGGTGTGGGCGTGAAGGTGTGGGCGTTGAGACATCTGTGCCTGGAGATAACGTAACTACCACTGTCACCACCAACCACCACCAACCACCACCACCAACCACCACCCACCTACTCCCATCACCTTGTATAACAGATCTACCCTGACACCAAACATTGTCTCAAGTCAGCCCGTCGTCAGCTGTCAGCCCCCTACAACTGCTGTCAGCCTGGTATCTCTGTGAAAGCTGTCAATTATGAAACAATTTACGCATTCCTTGGGGTAATTTGTGAGCTGAGGGTATGGGTGTTGACAGATTAGGTTAGGTTAGGTTAGATTCGGTTCGGTTAGGCTAGGTTAGGTTAGATTAAGTGAGGTGATAACAAGATATGACCCACTTCGCCCTCCTCTCACTAAAACACAATGGCGTCGTTTTTACATTGAGACTCGACCATAGGGAGAATCGCTATTAACATCATCGAGTATAAAAGAAACTCCTTATGAAGCTGAAACTTTTACTGAAATTGATACTGAAACTTTTGCTGAAACTTTTGTGAAACTTTCTGAAACTTAATGTGAAACTTTGTGAAACTTTCTGAAACTTTGTGAAACTTTCTGAAACTTTTACTGAAACTTTTTGTGAAACTTTCTGAAACTAAATGTGAAACGGTACAGCACGGTGCAGCAATGATGGGTCATACCTCACTTTGGAAGATGAGCTGTGATAGAGAGAGAGAGAGAGAGAGAGACCATGGACGTGGTTTTTAATCTTGGATCCAGAGACTCATGAGGGAGGGAAGGAGGGAAGGTGGGAGGGAAGATGGGAGGGAGGAAGGGAGGGAAGATGGGAGGGAAGGTAGAAGGGAAGGTAGGAGGTAGGGTGTAAGGGAGGGGAGAGGGAGGGTATGAAGTAGGATGGTGAAAGGGAGGGAGGTGGGAGGGAGGGAGGGAGAGAGAGAGAGGAGGGGAGGGAGGGAGGGAGAGAGGGAGGGTAAGTGCGGACGTTTTGTATGGCGGAGGCAGCCAGGTCGGGTAGTAGTAAAATTACAGGGAGAATCATCTAATTGTAGGTGTGGAGTGACCCAGGGCCGACCAGACCCCGCCGCCCAACCCACCCAGCCACCCAGTTCATCCCCACCCACCCATCCACCCACTCAACTGACTGACCACCTACCCGCCCTCATACCTATCCGCCCAGATGATTAAATTCTCTTCTCTCACAAGCCGCCCACAGTTCAACCACCCACTCACCCACCTACCATCCAAGCCGCCCACAGTTCAACCACCCACTCACCCACCTACCATCCAAGCCGCCCACAGTTCAACCACCCACTCACCCACCTACCATCCAAGCCGCCCACAGTTCAACCACCCACTCACCCACCTACCATCCAAGCCATATGGATTCAACCACCCACTCACCCACCTACCATCCAAGCCGCCCACAGTTCAACCACCCACTCACCCACCTACCATCCAAGCCGCCCTCTCTCACAGTAAGCCACCCACATAATATTCTTTCACAAGCCACCCAATTCAACCACCCAAATGCCACCACACCCCGAATAAAGCCACCCATCATAATCATCCATCTAAGCCACATACTTACCAAGCCACCAGTCTCTCCTATCCACCCCATCCACCTCACCACAACAACATCCATACTTTTCTGAACCCATGTTACGTTCCATATGATTTTAACACACACACACACACACACACACACACACACACACACACACACACACACACACACACACACACATGCCCCGACCACGAACAAAATCACTCGATCACTGAAGACAGAAACACCGTATTATTAGTCAGGTAAATTTGCCAAGTTATAACTGAATAGAGGAAAGAACATGACATAAACATTAGAGAAGAAGAATACGAGACAAATAGATGATAAAGATGAGAATAGGAGAGGTGAGAGGAGAGGTAAGAATGAGGGAGGTGAGAGGAGAGGTAAGAATGAGGGAGGTGAGAGGAGAGGTAAGAATGAGGGATGTGAGAGGAGAGGTAAGAATGAGAGAATTGGTAATAATGAAGAAAGGGGGAATAATGATGAGACGGAGAGGTAGAATATATAAATAGATGATGAATAAGAAAATAAAAAAGGTGACATTATATTACCTTGGATAATGGACCCTGGACCCTGGATATTGGACCCTGGACCCTGAATACTAGACCCTGGACCTGAATGCTGGACCCTGGATATTGGATACTGGATCTTGAATTCTGGACCCTGGACCCTAAATCCCTAAGAACCTGAATACTAATCCTGGACCCCATGACCTCTAAAACCAAGGACCTTAAAACCTAAGACCATAAAGACCCTGGACCCTAAGACCCTAGACCCTAAGACCCTGGACTCCTAAGACCCTGGACCTAAGACACTGGACCCTAAGGCCCTAAGACCCTGGACCTAAGACCCTGGACCCTAGACCCTATGGACCCTGGACCCTAAGACCCTGGACCCCTAAGACCCTGGACCCTAAGGCCCTAAGACCCTGGACACTGTCCCCTAAGGCCCTAAGACCTGGACCCTGGACCCTGGACCCTGGACGGAAGGGAGACAAACGTTCACTAGACAAGTTAACACCAACGTTTTTCAGCTGAGTGACAAACGACTGACTCAGGAAGTTTTTATTTGTATGCGTGAAAGGTGATGTTTTTGTGGTGGTGGTGGTGGTGATTGTGGTAGTTGTGGTGATGGTGGTAGGGGTAGTGATAGTGGTAGTAGAAAGTGAGGCATGGAGAGAGAGAGGGGGAATAATGGACAGAGAAGGGGAGGGAGGGAGGGACGGAGGACGAAGAGCTAGAAATAAGGAGAAGGAAGGAGGAAGGAGAGAGGGAGAAAGGAGGGAGAGAGGGAGTAAAAAAGATGTAGAGAGGAAAGAAGGGAGGAGGAGGGAAGGAAGGAAGGAGGAGGAACACCAATCCATTAAGTGACAGTTTCCGACACAGGTGAAAACTTCCCGACGTGTTGATGACAGTCGAGAGTCACCTGTTTCCGGATGTCACCTACCTGACACCTGACCAACAAGTCATCCGTGACCTTTGACCCCAACCCCCTGTCCCAACCCACCCCCTGCCCCACCCCTATCTCGAAACACCCCCTGACCCGATACACCCCCTGACTCGAAACACCCCTGATCCATCCCACCCCTGATTCGACCCACCCCCTGACCCAACCACCCCCAACCCGACCCACCTCCAACCCACTCCCTGACACGACACAAAACGTGTTCCTGAATGACTCAAGACTACATGACCTTTATTGACCTCCCTGGCCCGTCGATCACTCACCTGAGGTTGGCTAATGAGTTCACACACACACACACACACACACACACACACACACACACGACAGGTTAATCGAGGTCGCTGTTCTGTCCACACACTTTGGCGCGAGAGGAAATACGTTATTACCTTGGCTGTATGAGGCAGACAGACAGACAGACAGAGACAGACAGAGACAGACAGAGACAGACAGACAGACATCATTATCCATCACCTCCATTTTTATCATTACAGCAAAACATGAAAAAAATCAATTACAGGGACATACAGTGACCAGGTAGTAATACAATCAACAATACAGCCAGAATACAATAAGCTGAACAATACAGGAGACCAGGAAAAATATATATATATTGTAGTAACATATTCGTGAGGTGGTGTCGCCAGGTGACATGTAACAACAAAGACCTTTACCTGTGTGTGTGTGTGTGTGTGTGTGTGTGTGTGTATCTTTCTTTTTTATACCTTCTGTCCCTCTCGCTTTCTCTTTTCTCTCTTTTTAGCCTCTCTCTCTCTCTCTCTCTCTCTCTCTCTCTCTCTCTTGACTACCCTGGTTTCCTTACACCAATTGGATAAACATTAACCATTATCTACACTTCAGTATAGGACACACGGGGTAATTACCAGTACACACGGGGTAATTACCAGTACACGTGGGCCAAGTCCCCCAAAATTCCCGGTAATTAGGCAGTAATTTACGTGACCGGGACATGGAAATAATGACTCGGAACAAACCAGTCTTGACGCCCGGGGTGTAATTTGATGTCACCAGTACCGCCCGATGAGTCACCAGTTTATTTTACCAGTACGGCCTTTTGAATCATCAGTACGACCTATTCTAACCAAATCAGACCTAGGTTAACCTAATCTAACATAATCTAACTTATCCTACCTCTAATCTATCCCTAACCTAATTTAGTCTGTGTGTGTGTGTGTGTGTGTGTGTGTGTCTGTCATTCTCTGTCAGTCTATCTATCAGTAACCCACCACGAGCATCAAAGACCGTAGTACTGTACAATCAGCAGGTGTGTGTACTAAGAGTTCAAACACAGGTAGGTACAGCAGGTCCCCGTGTGTGAAAACTGTCCCAACCCACACATACCACATAGTGTTGGTCATGGGCGCTGGCAGACACCCACTTACATTTATAATTTCGTTTCCAGTCTACCCGCTGAATTTCCTGTTACCTCCTCGACTTATTCTGCGACAGTTTCTATGTGTTTTATGAAATTCTTTAGTTACCCTTTCGAATGAGGAGTTTTTTGTGTTTTAGAAGGAATTGTGGCTTTTTTTACATAGAGAAAGTGTGTTATTATATATGGTTAATGTAATATGAACTGCTGCGACAGTTTCTTTGTGTTTTATAGAATTCTTTAGTTACCCTTTCGAATGAGGAGGTTTTTTTGTGTGTTTTAGTAGAAATTGTCACTTTTTTTTTTAATAAATAGCGAGTGTGTTATTGTATATGGTTGATTTATTATGGAATGGATAAATATCTGTAGAAGGTGGATGTGTTGGTGGATGTGGCCAGGACTCGGGTGAGCGGGCAGCCCTCAGGTGTGCCGGGTGAACGATCCTATCCGCCCCACCACCCAGCACCCGTCGGCACGAATATCACCATCGAACAGTACCTCTTCCTTATCTTACTCCTGAAGATGTAACACCCCCTTCTATCTCTACCCCTCCCCCCCTCCTCCCTCACATACCTCCTACATCATCCCTAAACTATAATATAACCTGGATGTTAGTTATATATCCATTGTGTTCTGTCTCTCGTGAACAAAGTCAAACGAGAAGAGACAGAGGTTAAAGGAAATACTAGTGTGTTTGGGTGCGCGTGTCCCTCTGAGTTGAGATTTCCCAGACCCTGTTATTAAGAGCTGAGGAGTCTCCGCCGTCAGGACTCGCCTCTACACGACCTGGCGCAAAACAAATTACAAAACTAACTATTTATTACGTTTTTTTTTGTTTTTTTGTCTTTGTGTTTTTTTGGAGCACCGCCATTTTCATTTGTTAAGGATCATGGAGGATTAATATTTTGTTTTCTTCATTTATTTTCAGTTTATGGTAAATTTTTATTGGTGGTTTTGGTGATGATGTGGAGACGGTCTTTAGGTCACGTTGTGCCAGGTGTGTGTGTGGGGGGAGGAGTAGGGGTGGTTGACAGGTGTGTGTGGGGGGGGGTAAGGGTGGTTGACAGGTGTGTGTGGGAGGGGTGGTTGACAGGTGTGTGTGGGGGGGGGGTGGTTGACAGGTGTGTGGGGGGTAAGGTGGTTGACTGGTAGAGAGATGGTGGGGTTGTTTGTTGTTAGTGATGGTAGGGGCGGCAGTGGGGGTGAGGGTAATGGTGGTGGTAGTGGGTGTCTGGCAAGGCTCCCCAAGAGACACTTTATGTTCACCAACTGCGAAAAAAAAAATATATTGCTCACTGAGACACTCAAATTATCGCCGTGCAATATCAAAAGCGACGGAGACTGTGTATGTGTGTGTGTGTGTGTGTGTGTGTGTGTGTGTGTGTGTGTGTGTATGTGTGTGTGTGTGTACGTACCTCCACGTTACACACACACACACACACATACAGAAACGGCAATCCCCAACAAAACATCAATTTATATCACCAATTGTAAGAATGAACTAAAACATAGAATTTAATCTCCTCGATCCCCCTAAAAAAAAGATAAAAATTTAATTCTCTTTACAACTAATTATTTTTTTATCAATTTTTTACGTCACTATAAATACTAACTAGAGCATCGGTGTCTTAGTGGTCAGCGTCTAGAGCGAGGGAGAAAAAACGCCATAAACATATATACAAATTTCCCGGCAAAACAAAATCGAATCGTTTCCGGTGCGATGAATCCGACTCCTGTGTGGAAAAAAAAAACAAGGGTTCGTGCCTCCTGGACGTGTTGTTTACTCCTGGTAAATTTGGTGTTGGTGTGACAGTCTATTTGTCATCGATTTGGCGCACGTCTGCCTGTCTGCCTGTCTGTCTGTCTGTCTGCCTGCCTGTCTGTCTGTCTGTCTGTCTGTGAGTGTATCCAGGTATAGCGTGTCCTTGTGTCAGTTGGCGTGTCGTGTGTATGTATGTGAGTGTGTCCATGTGTGTGTGTATGTGTGTGCGTGTAATGGCCATCTGTTGTGTGTATGTCTTTCCACCTTTATTTTTTTTTACATACCGACGCCATATTTATCGACTGACTGACTGACTGACTGACTGACCGTGAATGCGATAAAACATCCTCACGTAAGAAAAACATGATCAGTCAGTCAGAAAAGGTCATCATTAATTTAACACTAACGCCATTCCTACTAGAAACAATTAATTACACCTCAATGTTTATTATCACGGTAGTAATTAATTATTCACCCATTAATTAGTAAATCATGTAACAATAGGTGTAATATTTGATCCATTATATTACATCATTTGTGTTGTGGCTTAAATCGGGAGTTTTTTCCTTAGTCTGGCATTACACAGTTGTTCAAGGTCGTCCTCCAAGGTCCTCCTCCACCTGGGTAACACACTAGTCCAAGGTCCTCCTCCACCTGGGTAACACACTAGTCCAAGGTCGTCCTCCAAGGTCCTCCTCCACCTGGGTAACACACTAGTCCAAGGTCGTCCTCCAAGGTCCTCCTCCACCTGGGTAACACACTAGTCCAAGGTCCTCCTCCAAGGTCCTCCTCCACCTGGGTAACACACTAGTCCAAGGTCGTCCTCCAAGGTCGTCCTTCACCTAGCTTGACACATCCTTCGCCAGCTTCTCACTCTGAAAGACACATTACCAGGATGAATGAAGCCCAAATGACCTCTACCGTCACCCTAATTAGCCTAAGGTGTGAATATCATTTAGGTGTTGAGTCCTACAGGTAAATTAATTAACCTGTGTTTTCTTTGATAATTTTATTGTTGTTTTTAACTTATCACCTGAAGATTAGACCCCGAGCTTATTTCACCTGAAGATTAGACCCCCAAGCTTACCTCACCTGTAAGACACCGAAGCTGGCAATCATGCACACACACACACACACACACACACACACACACACACACACACACACACACACACACACACATCCTGTCAAGCTGCTATTGATGCGTGACGTAATCGAACTAAGGAGGAAAAAGGACGTGTAACTTTCCTGACATACGATCCACAACTGCCTGACTTCTCTCACGAACGTCGGTTATATAATAGACTGACACTTGGTGTTCACAAATGCGATTTTTTCTTCAATCACGTCACATAGATCCAGGGTTTTCATTGGCTTATTTAAATCAAATGTTTATAAAAATAAAGACTTAATTCGCTTATCATTTTAGTTATTTTTTAAAGTTATTTGAGTCATATGTCAAGGATTGTCATAAGTGTTTAGTTCATGACAGATATAGACGCTTGAATGAGTTACTTCAATACTTAATACTTCAATGCATAATAGTAAAACCAAAAACAATATTCTAAAGGTACTGAAACATTTAAGAAAGATATACAACCATTTTAATAAGAAATACAAGCGATTGAAAACCTCTTAAAATATGTAAACAAATAAAGAAAATAAAAAAAATAAAATGCACATTTTTTCTCTCTCTCTCTCTCTCTCTCTCTCTCTCTCTCTCTCTCTCTCTCTCTCTCTCTCTCAAGATGCTATTAAACTCGGTGACAGGGCAAGATTCTCTCCCCGTCTATTATCACTGCTAGCGGCTAAGTTGAACAGACAGATAGACAGACACTCAGACACTCTTTCACCAAAACAACACGAGCTAGTACACATATTTCTCACTCTTTATCATTCATATTTCTCACTCTTTATCATTCATATTTCTCACTGTTTGATTATTTTGTTCATTATCTATTTATGTTTTGGAAATTATTCTGGGTTTTTTTCATAATTATTCGTTGATTTTATTACAGTTTTAAATCAATGTCGTTTATTGTATCGTTTCATTATTCTCTATTTATCTTTCTATTTTCTTTCAATGTTTAATTTTATTCATTTTTCTCTATCTATGGTAAATCACCTTGTGCGGTACCGGGGCTCTGTTCAGTGCGGTAACCGGGGCTCTGGTCAGCAAGGTACCAGGGCTCTGGTCAGTGAGGTACTCGGGGCTCTGGTCAGTGAGGTACCGGGGCTCTGGTCAGTGAGGTACCCGGGGCCTCGATCAGTGAGGCACCCGGGGCTCTGATCAGTGAGGTACCCGGGGCTCTGATCAGTGAGGTACCCGGGGCTCTGATCAGTGAGGTACACGGGGCTCTGGTCAGCGAGGTACACGGGCCGCTACCTGAGTTCGGGTAAAGATGTGGGCAGCGACAAGAAAGATTTATGGTGGAACAAATAAGCTAAACTTCCCCGTTTGTTTTCCTAATTCTAAGAGAGGCGGCGAGAAGCCTTAGGGAGGGAAGGAGAGAAGGAGGGAGAGAACCTTTTGCTGAGGAGGGAGGGAGATCTAGTGCTGAGGGAGAGAAGGAGACGTATCACTGAGGAGGAGAGAGAGAGAGAGGATGGGAGATAGGAAGGGAGGGAGGGAGGGAGGGAGATGTAGTTCTGAGGGAGAGAGAGGGAGGTAGGTAGGGAGGGAGACTCAGCACTGAGGAAGAGAGAGAGAGAGAGGGAGGGAAGGAAGGAAGGAAGGAGGGGGAGAGGGAGGGTGAGGGAGGGAAGGAAGGAAGGAGGGAGGGAGACTCAGCGCCCAGCCCGGCAGCGTTATTCCCTACTACGGCTCATCCCGCCATTACGTCGGCCCCTATGTTAGGCCGGCTCATTCATGCTGCCTTCAGGCGCTGGACGGACGCTCCCTCACTCCTTCCCACCCTCTTTCCTTGCCTCCTTTCTGGTCCTTCCTTCGTTCCCTCCTTCCTTTCCACCTTCCTTCCCTCCTTCTCTTCTTCCATGTGTCCTTCCTTCCCTCCTTCCTGATCCTATCTTCCCTCCTTCCTTCATTATCCTTCCCTCCCTCCCTCCTCATAGCACACACACACACACACACACAGCATCTGCCACGCCCCTCGATCGCTCTCACAACCTGAATTACTCCACCAACTGCTGCAGGATACCGTTGCAGGACTCCCCTAGGACTCCTGTCACGGCTGATGTGCGTACAGGACTTTAAGCTTTGATTCTCTCTCTCTCTCTCTCTCTCTCTCTCTCTGGTGTTGTGCTATTCTTACTTATAATTAAAAGGTGAGGAACTCCTTAACTCATCCTTCCCATCCTCCTCCAATCCTTCCCATCATCCTCCAATCCTCCTCCCACCATCCTCCCATCCTTCCCATCCTCCTCCCATCCTTCCCATCCTCCTCCCATCCTTCCCATCATCCTCCATCACTCCTCCATCATCCTCCCATCTTTCCATCCTCTCCCATCCTTCCATCACGCTTGCTCCTCCTCCATCTTCCCTTCACCCCATCCTCTTCATCCTTCCTTCTCCATCCTCCTCCATCCTTCCCATCATCCTCCCATCCTTCATCCTCCTCATCCTTCCCTCCCCCCATCCTCTCCCATCCTTCCATCCTCCTCCCATCCTTCCCATCACGCCCCATCCTCCTCCCCATCCTTCCCTTCGCCCCCCATCCTCCTCCATCCTTCCTTCCTCCATCCTCCTCCCATCCTTCATCATCCTCCATCCTTCCCATCCTCCTCCCATCCTTCCCATCACCCCCATCCTCCTCCCATCCTTCCCATCATCCTCCACATCCTTCTTATTGATTCATCTTCCATTATACCGGAGAAAGGGGGCAGTAATTACCCTGGCCGACCTCACGTACTAAAATAAAACAGGTAGACTAAATAAGGCGATATTGACCAGGTAAGACTTGCAGAGCCTCGATACCTAACCTTATTATCATAACAAAACCTTCTCATTACTGTGAACGTCAGGGAACTGTGCGTACATGAGCTATGGGGCCTGTGTACGCGTGACCTGCCGCCCCAAGTGGCTCCCGCGCCCTTCTACTCCTTCCCCTACTCCTCCCCCTTCCTCTCCCCTAACCCCCTTCCTCTTCCCCTCCCTTGCGCGCCTTTCTTCAGCCTATTTGTCATACCCCTTCCGCGCCCTCCCTTACAATCGCCCCCCCACCCTATCCCCACCACCACCCCCCGCCCGTGCACTTTCCTCACCTCTCCACCTCCCCACCTCTCCCTAGCAGCTTTTTGACGATTTTTTACCCCCTTCCCGCACCTTCCTCATCCCGCCCTCCCACGCCTCTCCTCAACCCCCCCTCCCGCGCGCCCTCCTCCACTTCACCTCCTCCCGCCCCACCTCTATCTTGTCTATATCTTCTATTTTATGCATCATCAAGTTATCCCCATG
>NW_024723541.1:4410894-4433394 GCF_018991925.1 Homarus americanus
GAATCCTATAATATGCAGATGGGAAATATGTTAAGGGCGTAATGGCAGGATACTTATGTCGTAGGACGTATAAGGAACCGTAGGATTCGGTATCTGATCGTAGGATACTGAGTTGTAGGCAGTCCCGACCGATCTTTATATGGTGTGGAATGGGGGGAAGGGTGTGGTTTAGGGGTGTGGATGTATGATGGGCGTGTGGGGGTGTCGAAGGTGGGGTGGGGGGTGTGGTGTATGGGTGGGGTGTGGTTTAAGGGTGAATAAGTATGATGTGCTTTAAGTGTGTGGGGGTGTGGGTGTGTGTGGGGGGGGTGTTGATGTAATAGGTGTGGGGGTGTGGAAAAGTGTATGTATGTGTGTGTGGGGGGGGAGGAAGGAGTTGTAAGGTAATGTATAAATGAGGAAGAATGTGGTGGAAGTGTGTGAATGTGTGGATGGATGTGAGAGTATAATTATATATTTGTATGTGTGGAGCCAAGTCCTAATAACCCTCTACCATTACTAATTACCCTAAAGTCAGATTAGGTTAAAGGTAAAAAGGAACAATTATCACCAAAACCCATTAGGAGAAGGTTAAATTAGACTAGAGAACCCATTAGATGCCATCACCCATTAGAGATCAAATTATACTGAAAAAAAACACATTATATATCCTGACACTTACCGCCCATACGCATTAGACTGACAGACAAGCTCACACACCCCATTGCGTAATCACGTAATGGAATGACTTACGCCAGACCACAATACCTGGAGGAGGAGGAGGAAGGGGAGGCGGAGGAAGGGGAGAAGGAAGGGAAGAAGAAAAAGAAAATGAAAAAAAGAAGGAGGAGAAGAAGAGAGGAGGAGGAGGAGGAGGAGGAGGAGGGCTACTCAACAGCTATTTCCTCCGTATGCAAATGAGTTACCTGGCTGCACGGTGATAATGGTGGCCTGGAAGCGTGCAAGAGCCCTGCCCTCCTTTGTGGAAATAACTACAGCTTAAATCGTGGTGCAAATTTGAGTTTAGGGGGAATACAACTTCATTTAGGAGGTGGGGGAGGAGAGGGGAGGAAGTGTTGGAGGAGGGAAGGGGAGTGTTGGAGGATGGGAAGGGGAGGGAAGGAGGGGTCGTGGTAGGGTTGTTGGAGGTTTGAGGTGAAAAATATAGTTATGTTGGATAGATAGATGGAGAGAGAGAGATCACGTTCAAGCAAAAAAAAAAGTCGAGCCAGGTAAAACAGGTGAGGTGATAATTACCTCCATCATCCTACCGCTCTCTCTCTCTCTCTCTCTCTCTCTCTCTCTCTCTCTAATAAACTTCAACAACATCATTTAAGAATAATCCACATAAGAACCTCATTTCATAATTATTTAATAGTATATTTCTTTGCTGGATCAGTCAGTCGATCAGTCAGTCAGTCAGTCAGTCAGTCAGTTGATTATTTGTTGCCTTTACTGACTGACTGACTGACAATGTTTTTCTTAAAGTTAGGAAGTTGTAATTTAATCTCAAGTATATGTTATTATATACCGCATTAGTGTTACCAGACAACCTACACACACACACACACACACACACACACACACACACACACACACACACACACACACCCCAAACACCTGTATATAATTATGAGTCAATTATATTTTATCAGGTTTAATCATATACCTGTTCGTTAAAGAAAAAAATCCTTCCTTAACCCTGGGATATTTCTCAATCGGGATTACTTTACATATTTGAATCATAAATCTGAGAATTTCCTATGTGGTATTCTCAGATTTTTCTAATTTGGAATTTAACCTCAAGTGTTAGTGTGTGATTTTGAGGTCATTTTGAAGTGTTTGTTTTGGAGGTTGAGTGAGGTAGTTAGGTTATGGTTTAATTGCTATAGTTAACCCCTTAATTACGGTGATTTAACCCCTTGAATAAGATGATTTAAAGAGAGATTTAACCATGTATGAACCGAGAGAGAGAGATGGCATATACAAAAAAACTTTAATTCATTCTACTTACACAAGACAGGTGAGGCAACACACACACACACACACACACACACACACACACACACAGACAGACACGCACGCACATTAGACTTCCACGAAATCATTTGCATCTCTTGGTTGAGAAAGTCATCCTGTGTGTCAACCTTTACCTGTGTTCTATTGACGTGATCATTATTGGCTCATTCACGTGGTTTAGTGTTGGTTGGTTGGTTGACAGGTTGACTGGTTGACAGGTTGGTTGACAGGATGGTTGACAGGTTGGTTGACAGGATGGTTGATAGGTTGGTTGACAGGTTGGTTGACAGGTTGGTTGACAGGTTGACAGGTTGGTTGACAGGTTGGTTGACAGGTTGGTTGATTCACAGTTTGATTTCCCAACCCAACCCAACTAGTTATCGATATTTAACTTCAACAAAACTTTCAAAATAAATCACAAATTCTTCTTCTTCTTGACCCTGAGACCCTAAAGGTGTGTCAGCCTCAGGGAATACATTACACACCAAGTTAATCATTCATTATTTTCCTGAACATGACGTCAATCACACAGGTGTATAATTCAGGTATATAATTCAGGTGTATAATTCAGGTGTGTGTATTATGTAATCTCCTGTTGCTTGAAAATACCTAGAGGTAAGTTAGTTATTCTTTTGAAATTACTGTGACTTGTACTTACTGTATTTGTATCTGTGTTCTTTACCTGCTGTATGTGTATAGGTTAATTAGGCTTGTAGGTTTACCTGTATCTCTACCTGGTTTCTGTATCTGTACTTGTATCTTCGTCTCTATCATTTATTATGTATTTATGTAAAACACACACACACACACACACACACACACACACACACACACACACACACACACACACACATAATCACAGGTACTAAACGAAGCTGTTCCCATTTCCCGTGATGTGGGGGGAGTTGTGGACATATCAGGTATCCTTGATGATTTACGGATAAGGGAGAGAGAGAGAGAGAGTAACAATACTAACCAGGTGACACAAGGGAGGGGAGGGGGTAGGAGCAGTGTAAGGGAGGAGATGATGATAGGAGAGAAAGGGAGAGTAGAGGTGAGGGGGAGTAGGTATAGGTAGGGGAAAGGGAGGAAGGGGAGGGAGAGCAGGGAAGGGGTTGGTAGGTAGGGAGGGAGGGGAGGAGGGATGGTAGGAGCGTCTTAGCTGATAATTGTAAATAAACTTTTAACAGGGCCATGGCGGCTCTCATCAGCTGATTGGCGTGTGTGTCCGGGAGTCAGGTAACCGCTGGCTTTAAAGAGGGATTATAACCCCCAACTGCAGCGATGGGCGAGTTTCCGAGATGAGATCAAAGGGGCGGTCGACCTCAAAGAACTCGGTGAAAAGCATTATCATGTCTCTTTGTTTTGGGGTAAATTTGAGACAACTTATTTGACAGTGTGGTGGTGGTGGTGGTGTTGGTGATGGTGGTGGTGGTGGTGGTGGTGGTGTGGTGGTGTGTGGTGGTGGTGGTGGTGGTGGTGGTGTTGGTGAGTGTGTGGTGGTGGTGGTGGTGGTGGTCAATATTCAATTTTGTATTCATGTATTGTTCTTCACACACACACACACACACACACACACACACACACACACACACACACACACACACTATATATATAAGCAAATTAAAGTAATAGTAGTAGTAATATTGTTGTCGATGGTTGTTATTATTATCGTTACAACACCACCACCACCTAACCATCACACAGCATCACTAACAACCACACTAACAACCACAACACAAACATACAAAAAAAACAGACAAACACGAACCTAAAAATGTTTCACAAGCCCACCTGTATTTCCCAACCACCACACATAAATCTCCTAACAAGCAATTTATTACACCAATTAAGACCGTAATATGATTCTTATTCGAGCAATTATTTCTATTACACGGCACTAACTACCGCCCTCAATTACCTCAGTGGTTTTTTTTTTTTAATAATTCTTATATCAATTAAAGTAACGCTCCCACTGCCCTGACTTATAAGGTAAAGGTAGTAAAGAATTTATCTCCCGTTCAGCTTCATAATAAAAACATGAATTTGAGTCATATGTTACAACTCAAGGCTTAGGAATGTTGTAAATGGTTATGAAAAAATATAGTTCTGGTATTTGGTGTTTTTTATATATAATAATTCAAGGTTTGGGAACTTTATAAGGTTATGAAAAAGTTCCTATGTTGAGTGTTTTCAATATATCAAGAACTTTGGAACTTAACCAAACAAATAAAGTTCTTATGTTGAGTCTTTTCGATATATTACAACACAAACTTTGGAACTTTATCAAATATGAACAAATAAAGTTCCAATATTACTTGTTATATTTTCATTGTTTTTTTAAGTCTCGTGTGAGATATTGAGGAGACAAGAAGAGATTTGTTGTAAGTCAATTAATGTTTATGTTTACGAATGAATGTTTGAATAACTCGTGTTTATTTTTGTTTTATGTTTTTGCTTATTTTTAGCTCTTTTTGTTGTTGTTATTATTTATTTATTTAGTAGTAGTAGTAGTGGTGGTAGTATCATCATCATCATCATCATCATCATCATCATCATCATCATCATCATCATCATCATCATCATCCCTATTATAAACATTAACATTTGTATTTAGTTTACAATGAACATCACATTATTCATATTACATTTATCATTAATTTAACATATGACATAACGGTGAACAAAACACTATAAGGTCACACAGGTAATAAGTCTTGCACACACAGGTATTGCTTGATGTGGTGGCCAGGTAAAAACTTGCTCTCATTCTTATTATCAGTATTATTTTGAACATCGTGAATCTGTTGTTTAATATATATATGTGTGTGTGTGTGTGTGTGTGTGCGTGTGTGTGTGCGTGTGTGCGTGTGTGCGTGTGTGTGTGTGATATATATAGAGGGGGGGTGAGTAGTGGAGGGTGGAAGTGTGTAGGGGAATATTGGTGGGGAAGAGTTGAGGGGGGGGATGGTGGAAGAAGAAGAGGAATAGGAGGAGGAAAGAAGAAGAAGGAATAGGAGGAGAAGGATAAGTGGTAGGAGGAGGAAAGAGACGCTCAAGTGATGGCTGTCCCTTTACATAAAACAGAATTCGCTCAAGTTTGATTTAGTGAGGATGTTCGTCATGTCGTGTCTGGCTCTACTTTATTACGCTGACTTATGGGAGGGAGGGAGGAGGGGGAGGGAGGGAGGGAGGGGAGGGGGGGAGGGAGGGAGGGAGGAGGGAGGAGGGGGAGGGAGGGGTAGTGAGGAGGGAGGGAGGGGAGGGAGGTGAGGGAGGGAGGGGGTAGGGAGGGGAGGGAGGGGGAGGGAGGGAGGAGAGGAGGGAGGGAGGAGGGGGGAGGAGGAGGGAGGGAGGAGGAGGAGGGAGGGAGTAGGGAGGGAGGGAGGAAGGGAGGGAGGGAGAAAATCAGGTTGGATGGTGGGGAGTTTACAGAAGGAGGAGGTATGACTGTTTATATGTGTGTGTGTATATATGTATGTCTGTCTATGTCTGTCTGTATCTGTCTGTATCTGTCTGTCCCTCATAATCTTATCCCATAATGCCATAAGGTCTATATATCATACAATTTCCACTAAATATAAACTTAATAATGACCATAACAATTAATCCAATCAGTGAATCCTAACTAATCCAGATTTACTCGGATATAAATCTTTAGTTAATCCAACCTTCGCTAGCGAGAGAGAGAGAGAGAGAGAGAGAGAGAAAAAAAAAAATCTTCACTTTTCCCAGGATTCAGAGATAAATTGTTTCTATCCCCAGGATGAACAAGGACAGTGATCGATATAATGGCGTCTGTACTAGTGTAAATAATCACGATCCCCAGGTGTGACTCAAACTGCCCTCTGATTGGTTAATAATAATGACCCAATATGAGTACTGTCAGTTTATTGGTTAATTCAGATACAACATTACAGGTATTACAGATATAAATACAGGTACAACAGGTGACAAATACAGGTACAGGAATATAATAGTTAATAATCTTATGTATTTATAAAGATTAATATAAGCTTTAATCTTTATAAATTAGTTAGGAGCTATATACATTTATCTTGATGTGTAATGATGAATATAGATCTACACTAAGTCAGGAAAATACATAGGAAGTCTCTCTCTCTCTCTCTCTCTCTCTCTCTCTCTCTACTGTAAAACATTATATATATAACTAATCCCTTCACCAACACTCATACACCCTCCAGGATGATAATAATCTCAGCCTTACTTACCTTTTAACACGTGGGCCATAATAAAGGCTAATCTTCCTTTACCTCTAACTAACTATTAATACTCCTAAAAAATAAAATAAAATTGTATCTCACCTTCACCTTGATTGATAGGCTAGACGAACCATCAATCAATATGTAAATTAATGTTGATGTTTTGTGTTCATTAATGTTTACTTGAGGCTGTTATTAAAATGTTGGGTTTGGTTAGGATTTTTTTTTTTAATGTTGGGGGTGTAGGTGGGGGAAGGAGGGGGGTGGGGTGGACGGTAAGTTGAGAGAGAGAAAAGATTCCTCTTCTATTTTCTTATTCCCTCTACCCACACCCAACACCCCCCCCCCCCTTTAATAAGAGCATCAGGTAGGCACTAATTAATATATTTCAACAACCACAATTTACATGATGATAGATTACCTGTCCGTCCAATCAATCCAGGTAAAATGAAGGTTAAAAGTTACTTGTTTAATCTCCTTTTAGGTTTTTTTTTCTTTATAGGTATTAATTCACCGGGTTTGAGATACGGGGAATTTTCTTGTAATAATGGGGAAGTGTTTTAAGGTGTTTAGAAGGGTGGGGATAATGGTGGGGGAGCACACGAGAGTAAAGGGGGGGGGTGATGTGTATAGGGAGATGGTGTGGATAGTGATGTGCGTGAGAGAGAGAGAGAGAGAGAAATGACGTAGATCTCTCTCTCTCTCTCTCTCTCTCTCTCTCTCTGCGTCTTTCTCCTGGTCTTCCTTGTTGTTGTTGTCGTTATTATTGTTGTTATTGTTTTTGTTGTTGTTATTGTTGTTGTTTTTGTTCCTCTTCTCCTTATTTTGTTTATTATCATTATTATTATTATTTGTATTAATCATCGAAAACTTTAATTAAAATTTACAATCACTTTCCTCTAACATTTTTCTACCCATGTTGGAGTTAAAGAATTATATCTCGTTAAGGTAGAGTCTCAGTAGAAGTCAGACACCATTTTGAATGTTATCGTTGTGTATGAACATCAGTCAGGAAGTTTGGTACGTTCATATGTTTTCAGTTTATGAGGAAAGTTCATTGTTCGAACCCTTGATAATTGTTTTTTCCTGTCGATTTTATGTTCCGTATATCCACCCTAGGTAAGGTAAGGTAAGGTCAGGTCAGGTCAGGTAAGGTAAGGTCTCAGTGCAATTTGAATGTCATTTTAAAAGTATTTTTTTTTATTTAACTTAAGTAAACCAATTAGATACGTTCTCTCAGTTACATACACTTAAATTATATAAAAAATCAACTTACGAACCTTGATGAATCCAATTTTTCCCTGACCGGTAGAGGTAGTTAGATAAGATAGAATCCAAGGGTGATTTTGAGGTATAATTTTGGGAGGTGGTAATTTTTGTGATTTAGCTGAAGGTTAATTATAAGTTACCTTCTTTCGTTTCCTCTTAAGAGAAATAATTCACCTTAGGTACTTTTGAGACTCATTAGAGAGGAAACTTACCGGTTTTAGTTTGTTTTGTCCCGAGGTCTTTGTTGATCCAGTGTTTCCTGCAGGTGAGGGCTGTGGGGAGGTGCTGGGAGGTGCTGGGGAGGTGCTGGGAGGTGCTGGGAAGTGCTAGTAGTTGTGAGGAGGTGCTGGGAGGCGCTAGTAGTTGTGTGGGGGGTGCTGGGAGGTGTTAGTAGTTGTGTGGAGGTGCTGGGAGGTTGCTGGGTGGTGCTAGTACCCGTGGGGAGGTACTAGTAGTTTTGGGGAGGTGCTGGGAGGTGCTAATCGTTGTGGGGAGATGCGGGGAGGTGCTGGGAGGTTCTAGTAGTTGTGGGGAGGTACTGGGAGGTGCTGGTCGTTGTAGGGAGGTGCTGGTAGAAGAGGGAGGAGTGCTGATGGTAGCGGGGAGGTGCTGATGGTAGCGGGGAGGTGCTGATGGTAGCGGGGAGGTGCTGATAATAGTGTGGAGGTACTGATGGTAGTGGGGAGGTGCTGATGGTATCGGGGATGTGCTGATGGTAGCGGGGAAGTGTTGATGGCACCACAAATAGGTGCTAATGGTGGCGGCGGGTAAGAGGCGCTGATAACGTAAAAGAAGAGATATTGGTGTCAGGATGGCGGCTGTTAGAAGCAAAAATAAATAAACTCCCTTAGAGTGGCGGTGGCGGCTGCAGCAGGAGATTTGATGGTAGCGGCGGCGGCGGCTAGTCATGTGAGGGTGAGAGCCGCCGCCGCCGCTGGTCACCTGAGCGCCCCGCACGACGCCGATAAAATGGCGGCCAGTCACACTCGCTCCCCGCTCTTACCGCCATAACTAACTCCTCCCTCCCTTCCTCTCTTATCTCCCTTCCTCTCTTATCTCCCTCTCTCTCTCTCTCTCCCTTCCTCCCTTCCCTTATTCCCTCCCTTCCTTCATCCATCCTCTCTCCCTCCTGTCCTTCCTCCCTTCGTTCTTTCCTATCTCCCTCTCTCCCTTCCTCCCTCCCTTCCCTCTTTCTCTCCCTTTCCCCCTTCCTCCCTCCACTTGTCATCCTCACCTTCCCTCCAGCGGTTCCCTCCTCTTCCTTCTCCTTCTGCTGTCCCTCCTTCTACCCCTCCTTCTACCACCATAACTTTACCTCACCATAACTTTACCTCACCATAACTTTACCTCACCATAACTTTACCTCACCATAACTTTACCTCACCATAACTTTACCTCACCATAAGTTATTTTCCACTCAGGTAACTCATTTGCATATTGTTAAACCTTGTGTATTTCTGGTCCAGGTAACAATATATACAAAGTTTTACTCAACAAGTGTAACATACAAGCAATTAACACCTGTTCTTCTGTACCTTTAGTCTCAGGTGTAAAATTATACTCTCTTATGAAATACCTGTACATACATACATACATACATACATACATACATACATACATACATACATACATACATACATACATACATATAAATTCTATTGACTTGATATATTTTATTATTATCATTATTATTATGACTTACTACTACTACTACTACTACTACTACTACTACTACTACTACTACTACTACTACTACTACTACTACTACTACTACTACTACTATTATCATTATTTTCATTCACCTGTTATGGTCCAAAAAACAAACATTCAATCTTGAAAGAAAAAGGTTTAATTTTTAAGAACTAATAAAAAAGAATAACATCATTATTTTATGAGTTACATTAAAGAATTTCCTGTATTCTTCATAAATTTCCAAAGTATTAAATCGTTGTTCAGTTCTGGGAAATATTTCCATGCGTACACGGTCTCGGGAATAAGATCAAGGGAGATATTGAGGTATACCTTTAGCTCTGGAGGGAAGGAGGGAGAGATGGAGGGAGGGAAGGAGGGAGAGATGGAGGGAGGGAAGGAAGGAGGGAGGGTGAGAAGGAGGGAGGGAGGGTGAGAAGGAAGGAGGAAGGGTTAGAAGGAGAGAAAGAGGAGGAAGGAAGGAGGGGAGAAGGGAAGGATAGAAGGAATGAGAGGGAGAGAAGGAAGGAATAAGGTAGGGAGAGATAGAGGGAAGGATGGTAAGAGAGAAAGATGGAAGGGAAGGAGGGAAGGAAGGAGGGAAAGAAGGAGAGGAGGTGTGTCTACAGGTATAACTATACATCTTAAGCGTTGTGATGACATGAGCAATTCCTGGAAGATTGTCTCATGGTTAGATACACATACACACACACACACACACACACACACACACACACACACACACACACACACACACTAAACGAAATGCCCCCAAAAAATAATAATAACAAACTAACAAAACTTAAGGTGTACAAAGGTATACTGTTGACAAGCTCAGGTGAGTGTCCTGTTCACCTGCCCACTTTATATAGGTCACCAGGCCCGCCTCTTGACACGGTGACGGCTCTCTCCCTCACCAGGATCACCAGCAGCAAGGTACATAGACTGGTGATTAAGATGGGAGGAAGGTGTGTCTATCTGTCTGTCTGTCTATCTGTCTGTCTGTCTGTCTGTCTCTCTGTCTCTCTGTCTATCTGTCTGTCTGTCTGTCTCTGTCTCTCTGTCTGTCTTGCTGTAGTGGGTGATGAATGATTCTTGTGGAGTAATAGTATTTGTGTGTATGTATGTATGTATGTATGTATGTATGTATGTATGTATGTATGTGTGTTTTTTTTATGATGGTGACGTACACATATAAGTATACATAGTTATATACAAATAAATACACACACAGATACATATAAACGTCCATGTACACACACACACACACACACACACACACACACACACACACACACACACACACACACACACACACACACTATTAACACATTTAAACTGAACACTTGCTCACCACCTCACCCAATTTTAATAGGATTTCCTTAACAATATCTAACAGCTGAAAGCAATGAATTTTTTGTTGTCTGCATTTCGTAATAAATTTGCGATTGAAAATGGATAAATATTACTTCCTTGATATTAGCTAAAATATTTGAAATTATCAAAAGTATTCGATATTACCTGAAGTATTTGATATTACCTGAAGTATTTGATATTACCTGAAGTATTTGATATTACCTGAAGTATTTGATATTACCTGAAGTATTTGATATTACCTGAAGTATTTATATGGAACCTTCCCTTATGACGAACTAGCTAACATATAGCCTTCCCTGGTGATAAACTAAAGGCACCTAACACTTACCTGTAAACACATCACTAACAACTAACGTTCCTATCTCCATTATTTCTCCTTAAACAACAACTTCAACAACTTTTCATAACCTTTCCTCAACCTGTAGTTCTAAAGTTACAACTACAACTTGTTTATTCAGTCTGTGTTATTAATTAAACTCTACCTGTTGTATTTACCTTTATATCACCTGTTGATTATCGTAAAATTTCTCGGACTTATATTAATTATTTTTCTTGTTTTGTTTTGTAATTTAGATTTTTCGTATTAAAAATTTATATAAATATTCAATTTATATAATTTTAATTGATTATTTATTGTAGTTTGAATAATAATAATAATAATAATAATAATAATAATAATAATAATAATAATAATAATAATAATATACCAGCTTTAAGCCCTAATAATTTTCATCATCCTAGCCTAACCTAACCTAACCTAACCTAACCTGAACTAATCTAACACACACACATACACACACACACACACACACACACACACACAGACACACACACAGACCTTAATCTCACTAACCAATCCAAACCGTGATTATTCTCTCTCATCCAATCACAACACCGTGTTATACCCACCACCCTCACCTATTAAAAAAAACAATAGCGAAATTCCTCCCTTAAGCTATTAAAAACAATAGCTGCACCACCTACTGTATTATACAACGATAAATATGTCCACGAATACAATAGCCCTTTTCCGTACCCACCCACCCACCCAGCCCACCCAGCCCACCCAGCCCACCCAGCCCATCGATACATTGTCTGGTATACACGGAGTTTCTACAGGTGTTAAAGGAGGAACTACCTATAACAGAATTTACATATCGACATTATTTATATATATGATGGAAAGTAGATATAGGAATATTATCGGTATACAAGGAAATATGAATAATTCACACAAACATATATACACAAACACACATACACACAAAAATCACATACGATACACACAAAATAAATAAGCATATACAAAAATACATACACAAGAAATATTACACATACCTATTCATAAAAATACATATTATATAACATATAAAAATACATACAATCACATATAACTATAAAAACTACAGTATATCCTTCACACTCAAGAGAGGTATATATGAAAATAATATACTACAAATATATGGCGTATAATTATATAGCTATATCATAAGAATAGGTAGGAAAAACACATATATATGCAGGTGTTGTATTGGGAAATATTATATAGATGTTTGTAGTAACTTAGAATATTATAAATCACAGACAGACAGACAGACAGACAGACAGACAGATAGACAGACAGACAGACAGACAGACAGACAGACTATTTCTTTACCCACTGCCTAATACCCACAAAAATCCGGTTCACATCCACACTAATACCGGTCCACACTCCTTAATACCGGTCCATACACCTTAATACCGGTCCATACTCCTTAACACCGGTCCATACTCCTTAACACCGGTCCATACTCCTTAACACCGGTCCATACTCCTTAACACCGATCCATACTCCTTAATACCGATCCATACTCCTTAATACCGGGTCCATACTCCTTAATACCGGTCCATACACCTTAATACCGGTCCATACACCTTAATACCGGTCCATACTCCTTAATACCGGTCCACACTCCTTACCGGTCCACACTCCTTAATACCGGTCCAAACTCCTTAATACCGGTCCATACTCCTTAACACCGGTCCATACTCCTTAACACCGGTCCATACTCCTTAATACCGGTCCATACTCCTTAACACCGGTCCATACTCCTTAATACCGGTCCATACTCTCTTCCTCATAGACAACACGACCATAAAACAACACCCTGCATAATAAACCGCTAACACCACTAACTTAATACTCGCACTGTTCGGGTTTAACTGCCTACTAAAACTTAAACATTGTCTAGTGCTTTACCGACTCTAGTTAGCCCTCAAGCGTCACATTCCCTGACTCTAGGACTTAAGTGTGACAGTGACATCCTCAGACCTCTCCCTTGAGCGTGACATCTTTAGACTTGTCTCTTAAGTGTGACAGTGTGACATCCTCAGACCTATCCCTTGAGTGTCACATCCTTAGATTTGTCCCTTAAGTGTGACAGCCTCTAATCTAGCCCTTAAGTGTCACATCTTCTTCCAGTACCTCACCTACTCGAGCCACTTAAGAGTAACACTTAATGAGACTTAACCCTTAATTATCTACCACTTAAGTGTACCACCTGGCCCTCAAAATATAGTTACTATAGCTCATCTTCACTTAGTATCTAGACACACTTAAGTTCCTTCCATGAATTCCGGTCTAGAATAACTTAAGTGGAACTCAAGTTTGTAGATAGCTCACTGCGGTGATGTCAACTCTTGCACTCAAACTTGGGGACATGACCCTCCACTAAGTTATTACTCAATGGTCGCGAGTAGTTCCTTGGCCCCTTAAGTATATAGTGTCCTATTAGCGGCTAAGACTCGAGGCTCAAGTAGCAATTAAACAGACCTACAGAGAATTGGTTTTGAACAGTTGAACAGACTGGGTTGAACAGGCAGAGTTGAACAGACTTATAGCTGAACATACCACCAGAGAGGGAGAGAGGGGAGGGGGCGAGAGAGAGAAAGAGAAGATAGAGAAATGGAGAGAAAAAGAGGATAGAGAATGAGAGAGAAGGAGAGAGAGAGTGAGCGAGAAAGAGAGGGTGAGAGAGAAAAGGAAAGAAAATACGGAGATAGCGGGAGATAGAGAGAGATTTAGAGAGAGAAAAGGAAAGAAAGAAAGTGACAGATAGAGCGAGAGATAAAGAGAGAGACAGAGAGAGACAGACAGAGACACAAGCGGAGTGATGACCGCTTACCGCCGCACTTTAGTTAAAACAATCTACCTCACCTCCGTCATAAAACGTAAACCAAAGCCGATAAAAACCACCTTAAACCTCCGACCTTCATTCTCTATCTATGGTTTAAACCAACAAATAAAAACCATCTTACGAGAAAATAGTTTTTTTCTTAATTCTGTGGTTTATTGAGGTTTTATTATCCTTAAGTAATTCAAGATAAGGGAATTTATTTTTTTTTTGCAGGATTATATTTTTTTTACGTTATATAAATTTATTTCGTGATTAAAATCTACTGAGAAATATTAATCACTGTAAAAAAATGAATTACTAAAATATCACAATTTATTTTAAAGTTGTGAAATAAATTAATCTATTAGATCCATAAAATACATTAATTTATTCTATTATCTTATGTTAAAATAGATCATCGTCTATTATTTCAAGTTACTTATTTTGTTTTCATTTTTTCTTGTATTAATTTAATCAATAAAATATTAAGGCAATAAAGTATTTAATCCACCGTCTTGTAATTGAATAAAAATGAATAAATCCTAAAAATGTAACACACACACACACACACACACACACTAATCCAACTAATTCCACTAATCCAAACTAATCCAACTAATTCCTTATATTCATAGAACATTAAATTCTATCTTAAACAAATTTGTTGACGTAAGAAAATCATTTAATTAATTCCAGTTATTTACAAGAAAACAAAAGATCTAATTAATTCCAGTTATTTACATGATAACAAAATGTCTATTCAATTCTGTAGGATGAATGAAAAACTTCCCTTTATTCACTTTCCTCATTTTATTCAATATTCATCCGTCATCGAATTCATTCATCGTCTTATTGGTAACTTAGGTGTTAGTGAAGAATAAATGGAAAGAATTATTGGATTTTTTTGTCTTCATTTTCTTAGGAGGAGGAAAATATTATGGAAAGTTTTAACGAAGAAAAAAGTAGTTTAATTATAACAGTGAAAGTCTTAATTGTGGTTATAGAGAAAGTATGAATAATATTGATAGTGAAAGTTTGTTTTGATTTTAGTGGTGAAAGTCAGAAGTTGTTAATATTGTTGTTTGGTGTGTGTGTGTGTGTGTGTGTGTGTGTGTGTGTGTGTGTGTGTGTGGACCCGACCATTACGTACATGCAATAAAGCTTCTTGATAAACATCATTGCAATTACAGATAAATACATATTACGTTGTCACAGTCTCATGTATACCGCCATGTATATGTATGATTGTCTATCTATATATCTATCTATCTATCTATCTATCTATCTATCTATCTATCTATTCACATACATACATACATATTCATAACACTGTATATAGGACCTTCTGACTGGATTATTTATTAAGATAAATTATGACAGATATACAAGACGTGTGAAACAGTGTATGATAATAATTCACTAATAATTATAAGTTATCACAAGCGATTATGAGTAATTACCTGAAGAAGTCAAGAATATTATTGTTATAGAAGATGAATACATTATGTAGTGATTATGAGTGAGTGCATCTTAATTAATCTTATCTAATTACCTGTGTGTATATTAGACTCAGGTAATATAGAAGAAATCGTGAGCTTTATTAATATATTTCAATGGATTAAGTATAATAGTGGATTATTATAGCAATTACAGGTGTAAAAATTATCATGTTAATATGTTAATTTAGTATTATTAACGCTACGTGTGTGAATTATAGATGTTATATACAATAAATGACAGTAGGAAAAATATTATAGAAAAAATTATTGTTTTATATGATACACATGAGGTATGCTAAATATCTCTAGAGGTTATATATAAAAATACATGGATGGTTTAAAGTGACTATAGGGTAATGTTATATCAGATGAGTAATAAAACGTTCTTAATATCTCATGTATATAAATATTCAGTAAGGTTAAATAGCTCACTGTGTGTTGACCAGGATCCCCGCCGCTGCCCTCTCCCGTTCACCTCAAATTTCCTCTTGTATTCTTTCTCTTTTATCCAATTTCCTTATGTATTTTCCTTCTTGTTATTTTTTTTCTATGTTTTCTTATGCTTGGATTATTCTGAAGGAGGTAGGTCGTCGGTGTACCCTTCGTCAGGTTGGTAAAATAAGACATAATTTCCACGACGGAGGAGGATAATAGAACCCACGTCTCCATTGTGTTCCCGCTGCCCCCCCAAAAAATATACCAAAATATTTAACACAGATGAATTTCTTTTCCCCTCCCGTCAATATTGTGTTATGGAACGACCTGCGACACCATCTTGGATATTTTTTTTTTCTTCTCTCTCTCTCTCTCTTATCTTTCGTGTTTACTGCTGTTAGTATCTGCTGTTAGTATCTTACCTTTATTATTCCCCTTGATTTAGTATGTGTATTTTTTTTGTGTCTCTGTTGTGTTGTCTATATGCTATCTCTTGTTGCATCTTCAGCGTTGGTTGGTTGATGGTGAGTTTTGTTGCATTGTTTATACCGCGTCGGGGCGCTGGCTGGCTGGTGAGATCGTGTCAGGGTCCTCTTGCCTTGGGATCTTACACGACTCTTGTTGATGTTTTCTTCATTTTTACGACCTCCAGTGAACTCCTGTGAGCCTGTTGTGTGTCTCAGTGTCGTGTGGTCCTCGGTGGGGACCTGGGGGGGGGGAGGGTTATCTTTTGTTTATTACCGCTTCTCTCGTTCACACATACACACACACACACACTCACACACACTCACACACATGTTCACAAGACTTAGGTTTCGGTGTTTCTCTCCCGCGTGAGTGTTGTTGTGAGAGAGTTTGTTGCTGCTGATGGTTGTGGTGAGGAGAGTGGACGCTGGAGTCTGGGTTTGTTCTGAAGAGCGTCGCGGTATCCATTGGCTGCCTCTGCGGGTGTTTCCGTGTGGCGGTGATGCTTCAGAGATCCAAGAGGGTGTTGTGGTGAGTGGTTGGTGGTTGAGGGTGTGTGGGTGGTGGTGTGGTGGTGGTGTGGTTGTGGAGACACAGATAGATTGTGGCGGGTCGTCCTCCAGTGTCATGTGACCATAGCCGCACCTTACTTGACACCTGTTATCGTAATGGTTATCTGTAACTGTTATCTCGTCTCTCATCTGTTTCGTGCAGAAAATTGTAAAATCAGAGGTGGCCGACCAGCGAGGTGCCGCGGGCCAGTCTCTCCTCGGTCCACCCGGCCACTCCACCTCCAACCTCCGCCTCCACCGCCTCCACCACCTCCAACCACCACTACACGTTCCAGGTCCGGCGTCACAACGTCAAAAATACCACAGTAATTGCACTGGCGGGCGAGGAGAGGAGTGCCCGCAGGAGAGGCAAGCGGGGGGCCACGGAGCCACCTGCGTCAGGCGCCGCCACCACCGCGGGAGCGACGCCACAATTTTTGCACTCTGTTCCGCAGCAAGTTTTGCACTAGCATGGGTATTCCCTGGGCAGGACGGAAAGTGTGGCGGGGAGGCAGGCGAGGGTCTGGCCGGGGGAAAATGATATGTTTTCATAGTGTTCCGCTGGTCGGGGTATCATTTATCGAGGAGGGTGGAGAGGCGGGGGGTACAGGGGTATAATTTCAGTGACGGCGAGGCCCGCTTGTCAGGACCCGGCCAGGCAACTCTGTAATTTTGGCCTCTGTTATCCTTTCCTTAATCGCCATCTTCACTGGTCTCAGATGGACATTCCATATTCGTTCGGCGCGCAGCCATAATGTAAGGTGGTGTTAATGATCGATAAGGAAGACGACTCTAAATCATCCGCCAGAGGTTACGGTGGTCGCCCTCACTCTTCACGACCACCTCCACCACTACCACGACCACCTCCACCACTACCACCGCTACCTCCACCACTACTACCACAACTACCACAATTACTACCACCACCCTCACCAACACCATTCGCACCATCATTATCGCTATCGCCACCACCATTACTACCACCAGCACCATTACTACCACCACCACCATTACCATTGCCACTACCACTATTATTTCTACCGCCACCATTACCACCAAAGCCTCCAGGCCATAACCTCCACCACCATACCACCACAACCACCAACATACGAGTCTTTACCACATCACAATAGTCTCTTTCCCACGACCTTCGCTACTGCAGCCTTCAACCTACGACCCTGACCTACACATGACGATTTGCTGACCTTTAACAACTTTTAACGACCTTCCATATACCACAAATATTCCACCATCCTCCAGCACGACTACAAATACGACCACCACATAAAACCGATCACGACTACATCCTCTACGACCCCAATCTCATACAGACGACACACAACAATCTTCTGGTTACGACTCTCTTATTAACGACGATGAGTCTTAAACGACCTCCTGAGTGAAAATCGGGACGACCTCTCAGTAAATCAAGATTTTTGACGACCCTTGAACGACCACGAAGATTTATATTGAACATTAAGATGAACTAAGTGCCTGGATTATCAAAGATCTTTAGTCCACTTCACCGTTAAAGAGTTAAACCATCGTCCTCAACGAGTTAAACCATCGACCTCAACGAGTTAAACCATCGACCTCAACGAGTTAAACCATCGACCTCAACGAGTTAAACCATCGACCTCAACGAGTTAAACCATCGTCATCAACTGTAATCAATTAGTATATAGATTTAAACTGATAGCTCTTACGTTGATGAGAATGACCCAGTGAGTGTATTGACTTTCCCGTCCATTGGTCAATCGTTGCGTGGGGGGAGGGGGGAGGTGAGGGGAGTTGAGGGGGGCAGTTGAAGGAAGGAGGGTTGAGGGAGTTGAGGAAGAGTTGAAGGGGAGGGGGTGTGAAATGGGAGGGGATGGGGAGAGTTGAGGAAGAGGGTTGGGGGGGAAGGGTTCAAGAAAGGGGTTGATGGTGAGGCAAGAGGAAAGAAGAGGAGAGTTGAGGATAGGGGGGTAGGAAGGAAGAGGGGGGGGGAAGAGGAAGAGGGGGATGGTGGAGTAGGATTGATATGTGGGTGAGGGAATGACACACACACACACACACACACCTGGTGACACACGCCAGGTGACCTACATCAGGTAAACAGTGTATCGACGGCCCACCTGGTCTTCTGTGCCTCCCCCTAGTGTCCTGTCAGCCCGAGTTTAGTCTAATGTCTCTACTTCAAGGTACAGTTTACCCTTCAAGTTTGTCCGCCAAGGTACAGTTTATCCTTCAAGTTTGTCCTCCTAGGTACAGTTTATCCTTCAAGTTTGTCCTCCTAGGTACAATATTCCTCCTATGTCTGTCCTCCTAGATACAATTTATTCCGAGGAAAATAACATGTCCTCCTCGACAACAATTAACCTCAAGGATGACTAAAGATCCTCCAGAGTATACAAAATATCCTTCAGGAAGCTCAAGTAATACCTCCAAGGCAATAGTTTAAGCCATAAGATAAAAAAACCCAAACAGGACGCACTTGAAAGCAATATTTACCTTCCCAACAGACGTGAAGAGTGTGTGTGAGTGTGGGTTATCGCATAGCGGTGTTGGGGCGAGAATAACTGACGGCTATACATGGTCGCTCTCTCACTGGTATATCGTATGAAGTCGTCTTTCTCACTCTCTCATCACGATGATGTTCAACGCCAAGTGAAATTATCTCCCTGTTCTCTCTCTCTCCCTCCTTCTCATCTCTCCCTAGCCCCTCCTTACCCTCCCTATCTCCTTCCCTTGACCCTCCTTACCCTCCCTTCTCTCCTTCTTCCCTTCCATCTTGGCCCCTCCCTTATCCCTGACTGATTGTGATCTGAGGGATGTCGTACGATGCCCAGTGTTGTTGTACCTGAGTCTTGGACGTTACTGGATGTCGTACACTCAATATATACAGTATAAATCTCTCTCTCTCTCTCTCTCCTTACTGCTTCGCCCTGAGGAAAACAGAATATTTTATATTTTATTGAAGTTAGTCTATGGTCACTCTTATTGGGTACCTGAAACCACAAAAATAAACCTCCAGGGACCTGAAACAACTGAAATAAACATCCAGGGACCACAAACCACTGAAATAAAACCCCCAGGATACACAAACCACTGAAATAAACCCAGAGACCCAAACCACTGAAATAAAACCCCAGGGATACACAAACAACTGAAATAAACATCCAGGGACCACAAACCACTGAAATAAAACCCCAGGGATACACAAACCACTGAAATAAACCTCCAGGGACCTGAAACAACTGAGAAAAATCCAATGGGGGGTTAAGGGGTAGAAGGAAAGAAATTTGAGTTGTCTAATGTGGTTTTTCTACGTGGTTGGGCCCGTCGTTATTCATCAGGCTTGTGAGGGGGCAGTGAGAGGGAGGGAGGAGGCAGTGAGAGGGAGGGTAGGGAGGTGGGAGAGGGAGGGTAGGGGAGGGGAGGGAGGAGGTAGTGGAGAGGGGAGGGTAGGAGGGCAGGGGAGAGGGAGGGAGGAGGCAGGAGAGGGAGGGTAGGGAGGCAGTGAGAGGGAGGGGAGGGAGGCAGGAGAGGAGATGGGGTAGGGAGGCAGAGAGAGGGAGGAGGAGGCAGGAGAGGGAGGGTAGGGAGGCAGTGAGGAGGGGGAGGGTAGGAGGCAGTGAGAGGGAGGTAGGGGGCAGTGAGAGGGAGGGAGGAGGCAGTGAGAGGGAGGGAGGAGAAAAAAAAAGGAGGAAAATCCGTTTCTCTCCTTTCAAACGCCGCTCATCACTGGGTCTCTTGAGTGTTCCTGAAGGGGGTCATTCTCTCCCTCACTCTTTTTTTCTCTTTCTGTTTGTATATTTGTCTGTGTGTTTGTCTGCTTGTTTGTTGTTGCTGTTGTTGCTGTAGTTGTTGTTGCTGTAGTTGTTGTTACTGTAGTAGTTGTTGTTGTTGTTGTTGTTGTTGTTGCTGTAGTTATTGTTACTGTAGTAGTTGTTGTTGTTGTTGTTGTTGTTGTTGTTGTTGTCGTTGCTGTTGTTGTTGTTGTTGTTATGCATATCCGTCTTATCTCTCTTCAGAAGGGGTAGGAGCTGAGGATGACGATAATGGTGATGATGGACGTCACAAGGAGTCCACACACACACACACACACACACACACACACACACACACACACACACACACCAGGCGACTTGGGACCGCGACTTATGGTGTCTGGTTGATTCATTGACCTCCTAAGTGAGATATGGACGCTCTTGGAGGTATGGGTAGGAGGAGGAGGAAGAGAAGAAGAGACGAGGAGGAGGAAGAAGTGGAGAAAGAAGAGGTGGAAAAGAGGAAAGAGAGAGAGAGAGAGAGAGAGAGAGAGAGAGAGAGAGAGAGAGGAGTGTGGGTGGGTGGGTGGGAGTGCCAAAGGGTGTTTTACTGCACACGTCAGCTATTTCCTCACCAAACTACAGACAGGTACCTCACACACACACTCGCCTCTGCCTCCTGCACCTACCTCACTCTATTGACCTTTGGGAAGTGATGTCATGTTAATTTTTGGCTCCATTAGTCAATCTAGCATCCACCTTTCTCGATTAACTGACAAACTGATAATATTTATACCACGTGAAAAAGATTTTTTTTCTTCTTAACTATGCTGCCAAAACGTACGATCAAACTATTACTAAGACAACCATAGGAAATTCTTGAACAATTGTCTTTTTTTATAGTCTAACACCAGAGTTTCTAAGGTTCTGTCTGTGTCTATACGTATCTGTCTCTCTGTCTGTCTGTGTACGTGTCTGTCTCTCTGTCTGTCTGTGTACGTGTCTGTCTTCTGTTCGTCTGTGCTCAAGTACGTATCTGTCTTCTAGTCTGTCTGTGTACGTGTCTGTCTGTGTGCGTGTCTGTCTCTCTGGTCTGTCTGTGTACGTGTCTGTCTCTCTGTCTGTGTACGTGTCTGTCTCTCTGTCTGTCTGTGTCTATACGTATCTGTCTCTCTGTCTGTCTGTGTACGTGTCTGTCTCTCTGTCTGTCTGTGTACGTGTTTGTTTGTCTGTCTGTCTGTGTACGTGTCTGTCTCTCTGTCTGTATTCAGTTTGTCTCTCCGTACACACAAATAACTCCAGATTTGTTCAACTCACTTCAACACAAGGTCAGACGAGAATTAATACAACCACAACAATCATCACACGAGTTCTGGAGTAAACAAAAAAACAAATGACAGTCGGAGGCCACCAATAAGAGGATCGAGTATATTGTTTAATACCTTTTTGTTTTTGTTTTATCCTAGAGAGATGGTTTTGTTTTTAGAAGTATTTTGTTGAGTGTTTTCTGTTGAGTGTCTTCTGTTGAGTGTCTTCTGTTGAGTGTCTTCTGTTGAGTGTCTTCTGTTGAGTGTCTTCTGTTGAGTGTTTTCTGTTGAGTGTCTTCTGTTGAGTGTTTTCTGTTGAGTGTCTTCTGTTGAGTGTTTTCTGTTGAGTGTCTTCTGTTGAGTGTCTTCTGTTGAGTGTCTTTGTTGGAGTGTTTTCTGTTGAGTGTTTCTGTTGAGGTTCCTGTTTGAGTGTCTTTCTGTTGAGTGTTTTCTGTTGAGTGTCTTCTGTTGAGTGTTTTCTTGTTGAGTGTTTTCTGTTGAGGTCTTCTTGTTGGAGTGTCTTCTGTTGAGTGTCTTCTGTTGAGTGCCTCTGTTGAGGTTTTCTGCTGGAGTGTTTTTCTGTTGAAAGTGCCCTCTTGTTGAGTGTCTCTGTTGAGTGTTTCTGTTGAGTGTCTTTCCTGTTGAGTGCCCTTCTGTTGATGTCTTCTGTTGAGTGTTTTCTGTTGAGTGTCTTCTGTTGAGTGTCTTCTTGTTTGTGTTTTCAAGTTGAGTGTCTTCTGTTGAGTGTCTTCTGTTGAGTGTTTTCTGTTGAGTGTT